>NC_071618.1:16193212-16465712 GCF_014839835.1 Dryobates pubescens | reverse complement strand
GACCTGTCAGCTTCTATTAAGGTGGCTGTAAATTCAAACACAGCTCCAGTTAAACAAGTAGCAGTCTTAAAAACCAGAGGTGGAAAGGCCAAAGCTGATCCAGGAGCTAATGGAGGAGACGAGCAGGAGACTGTTCCCGGTGAGGGAACCTCTGCTAGACAGGCTGATCCTGGTGAGGGAACCTCTGCTAGGAAAGGGCCTGCTGGAGATGAAGAAAAGGTTCGTCTTAGAGATATAGCTGAGTTACTGAGATCACCGCAGGATGGAGATGCATCTAGGGCAGCAGCTAGTGCTGGTGCCTCCCAGCTCAAAGAGATCCTCAGGAGAGTGACAGCAGGATTATGGGGACAGAAACTTGAGGAGGAAGGAGCAGAGGAGGAGACAGATGACATTTTAGAATGCTCCTCCCCTCGCGAGGAATTGCGAAATGTCCGCAAGGATTACCTCAGAACAGATAAGGAGCCAATTCTATCTTGGCTTGCTAGGTGTTATGATACAGGTGCTCCAGCTCTAATGGTCGGAGACAAGTCAGCAGCTCAGCTAGGAACTCTCTCAAATGATAATGGAATAGATAGACATCTAGGCAAGGCGCTCGGTAAGGTTAATCTGTGGATACGCCTTTTAATGGCAGTTTTCCTGAGATACCCTTCCCAAGATGACCTTCCATGGAATCCTAAGCTCTGGACTACCATAGATGAGGGAATTAGGCATCTGAGAGAGTTTGCTGTTAGAGAGATACTCTATGGACAACATGATACTCTGAATCCTGATGGTATTCCTGTGGCAGCTGGTCTTGCTAAAAAGCTCATCAAACTTGCTCCTTCCAATTATGCAAACATTTTGGCAAGCAGAATTGTGGCAAGAAATTATGGTGGAGATCCTCCTACGTTTGGCCAATTCACTGATCAACTAAGACAACTGGATGATAGCATGACACGTGTTTCTTTGGTTTCAGCCATTGAAACGCTGTCTGGAAAAATTGAGAATTGCATGAAAGAGCTGAAAGATTCCATATCCCAATTGGCACAAAGAGATAATTCCAATCCTTCCTCCAGGTGGGTGCAGGTTTCAGCTGTGAGGAATAGACATCCTCCAAGGAGGTCATTCCAAAACAGACCAAACCAAAACAGACCACCAAGGCAGTCACGTAGGACCATTTGGATAACTCTGCATGATCAGTTTGGTGAGAACATGAACAGGTGGGATGGCCAACCAACTTCTAATCTTTTCAGGAGACTGAGGGAACTGCAAAGTGGCAGAACCCGAGGTAGCAATACCAGAAGGGTAGCTGTTACTTCCACAGTTCCCCAGGACAACTATGATAGCTCCAACAGTGGCTCCAGTTCTAATACTGCACAGTGTGCTTGTTGCACCTGTGGAAATGTTCCCCATAATTAGGGGTGCCCTGCCTCCCACCAGGGGGAGGAGAGGGATAATGGAGATAACAGAATCTATTGGGATGTGTACATCCAGTGGCCTGGCACTTCACACTTTCGGAAGTACAGGGCCTTGGTTGACACAGGAGCTCAGTGCACCATATTGCCATCAAATTATCAGGGATCGGAGTCCATAACTATTCTGGGAGTCACTGGTGGATCTCAAGAGTTAAGTAAGGTGGAGGTTAATATAAGTCTAACTGGTAAGCAGTGGAAGAAGCATACAGTTGTGACCGGACCTGATGCACCTTGTATTTTGGGAATTGATTTTCTGAGAGAAGGGCGTTTCAAAGACCCTAAAGGTTACAAATGGGCTTTTGGAGTAGCTTCTGTAGAAATTGATGGACAAAAGCTGAAGCTGTCTGCTAGACCTGAGCTTTCTGATGAATCTGCAGTTGTAGGACAACACAAGATTCAGGACATTAAGTTGCCGGTTGCTTCTCAGACTGTGCATCACAGACAATACAGAACCAACCGTGACTCTTTGTTGCCCATTCAGAATCTGATTTGTCAATTGGAGAGTCAGAAAGTCATCAGCAAAACTCATTCACCTTTCAACAGTCCAGCATGGCCTGTGCGAAAGCAGAGTGGAGACTGGCGTCTGACAGTGGACTACCGAGCCCTGAATGAAGTAACTCCGCCTATGAGTGCAGCAGTACCAGACATGATGGAACTCCAGTATGAGCTGGAATCCAAAGAGGCCAAATGGTATGCTACCATAGACATTGCTAATGCCTTCTTCTCTATTCCCATAGCAGAGGAATGCAGGCCTCAGTTTGCTTTCACCTGGAGAGGAATCCAGTACACTTTCAACAGACTGCCAATGGGCTGGATCCACAGCTCAAGCATCTGTCATGCAGTAATCCACGATGCTCTGGAGGAAGGTGGTGCTCCAGAACACATCCAGTTCATCAATGATATCATCGTCTGGGGTAAAACTGCTGAGGAAGTCTTCGAGAAAGGTAACAAAATCATGGACATTCTTCTGAACGCAGGTTTTCCCATCAAGAGAGACAAAGTGAAAGGTCCTACCACAGAGATCCAGTTTCTGGGAGTGCAGTGGCAGGATGGACGCCGACACATTCCAGTGGATGTGGTAAACAGAGTCTCTACCATGGCAAATCCCACGAACAAGCAAGAAACTCTACGTTTCTTGGGGATAGTGGGATTTTGGAGACTACACATCCCTGGATACAGTCAGATTGTGAAACCTCTGTATGATGTGACTCGAAAAAGGAACAGTTTCCACTGGGGACCTGAACAACAAGCAGCCTTTCACCAGATAAAGCAAGAAGTAGTTCAAGCAGTGGGTCTGGGACCTGTCCGAGATGGTCCAGACATTAAGAACATTTTGTACACGGCTGCAGGTGACAATGGTCCAACCTGGTGCTTGTGGCAAAAAGCTCCAGGTGAGACACGTGGACGACCTCTTGGTTTCTGGAGTCGAGGTTACAGAGGTTCAGAGGCTAATTACACTCCAACAGAGAAAGAGATTCTAGCTGCCTATGAAGGAGTGAAAGCAGCTTCTGAAGTAATTGCAACTGAATCACAACTTCTAGCTCCCAGATTGCCAGTTTTGAATTGGATGTTCAAAGGCAAGGGTTCCACACCACATCAAGCCACAGACTCCACCTGGTCTAAGTGGATGGCTCTGATAACACAGAGAGCTCGAATGGGAAATCTTGAAAGACCTGGTCTGGTGGAGGTGATCTCAAGTTGGCCTGAAGATGCCAACTGTACTAAACCTCCAGAGGAGAGAGTAACTCGTGCTGAGGAAGCTCCTCCTTACAATGACCTTTCTGATGATGAGAGAAAATATGCTTTGTTCACAGACGGTTCCTGTCGCCTCGTCGGGAACAAGCGAAGGTGGAAGTCTGCAGTGTGGAGTCCAACACGCCGAGTTGCAGAGGCGAAGGATGGAGAAGGAGAATCCAGTCAGTTTGCAGAGGTAAAAGCTGTCCAGTTATCTCTCGACGTAGCTGAACGTGAGAGATGGCCAAAGCTTTATCTCTACACTGACTCATGGATGGTAGCCAATGCTCTATGGGGTTGGCTAAAGAACTGGAAAAAGAATGGTTGGCAGAGGAAAGGAAAACCCATCTGGGCAGCCGACCTGTGGCAAGACATTGCTGATCGAATCGAGAGAATTCCAGTGAAAGTGAGACACATTAATGCTCACATTCCTAAGAGCAAAGCTACTGAGGAACAGCAACACAACTATCAGGCAGATTTAGCTGCAAGAGTTTCCCAAGTAGACAAGGACTCTGAACTTGATCTCAACTGGAAACACCGAGGTGAGATATTCTTAGCTCAGTGGGCTCACGATTCATCAGGACATCAAGGCAGAGATGCAACCTACCAGTGGGCTTGTGACAGATCCATAGACATTTCCATGGATGCTATCACACAAGTCATCCATGACTGTGACATTTGTGCTGCTATTAAGCAGGCAAAGCCAATCAAGCCCTTGTGGTATGGTGACAGATGGTCCAAGTACAAGTATGGTGAAGCTTGGCAGATCGACTACATCGCTCTACCACGTTCTCGTTCTGGTAAGCAATATGTGCTTACTATGGTAGAGGTGAACACCGGATGGCTGGAAACTTATGCAGTTCCACATGCAACTGCGCGCAACACCATTCTCGGTCTGGAGAGACAGATTCTGTGGAGACACGGAACTCCAGGGAGGATTGAGTCAGACAACGGAACTCACTTCAAGAACAACCTGGTAAAGAGCTGGGCAAAAGAGCACGGTATTGAGTGGATTTTCCATATTCCTTACTATGCACCAGCGGCAGGGAAGATTGAGCACTACAACGGTTTGTTGAAGACCACTCTCAAAGCCATGGGAGGTGGGTCTTTGAAAAACTGGGAGAAACATTTAGCACAAGCAACCTGGCTGGTGAATAGTAGAGGTTCAGTGAACCGAGCTGGACCGGCACATTCAGATCTGCTACAGAAAGTAGAAGGTGATAGAGTTCCTGTTGTTAGAGAAAAGAACCTATTAGGTAAAACTGTTTGGGTATTTTCGCCCTCAGGAGACGCTAGACCTGTCCGAGGGGTGGTTTTAGCAGAAGATCTGGGTCACACTTATTGGGTAATGCAGGAGAATGGTCAAATTCAGTGTATTCCGCAAAGAAATTTAACTTTAGCTGAAAGAGTTTGATTTCAGACAGTTGTACAGTTACATAGTGCCCAAAGGAAGAATCCCTGAGGAATCTACGGTGCACGAACCCTGAGAACCCTGAGAGCCCTGAGTCAACTGAGAGTCCCTGTGTTCCTGTTTCCCTTTTCTTCACTTCGTCTATGGAGAGACAAGCTGTTTTCCATTTTCTTATTTCCTGACTTTTTTTGACTTCTGAGTCATCTACATCTGAGTATAGCCGGAACGGACTATGAACTTTACTCACAAACTGTAAATATGGTTTCCGATTGGATAGACAGTACGAACAACCAATGAAATTGTTTAGAAGGGGTGGACTGTGACCGTTTGACCCTGTGCCTTTAAGAAAGGGGCACACTGGCTAAATGTTTATAAAATATTTTGTATTCTAAACAAATTTCATTGGTGGATGGACGAAATGCAACTTTAAATTATCGGGCAGCTGGGACTTTCTCTCAGTCTTCCTTTCTTTGCTGTCCCTTTCAGCTGGACTGCTTCTGGGCTTCTTGCCAAAAGATAAGAACTAACTCTCCTGTACCAGGCTTCTGTTTTTTCCTGTCCTGCTAACTGTCCTTATCTCTTTTCTACCTCTTTGGGGGAGAAGGGGGGGGGTGAAGGGGGCACAGGGGGAAGCCCCCTCTGATGGGGGGCTGGTTTCTGACTGTGTTTATTTACTGTATATTTCTGTATATATTGTAAAATACCTGTATTTGTTGTGTTACATATAATCTGTTTCCTTGTGAAATATAGTCTCCTTTCTCCGACTGGGTTTCAGCCGCGGTTTCTTTCTCAGTGGGGAAGGGAAAGCAGAGCCTTTCCTTTCAACCCACCACACTTGGCCATCCTGGAAGTGCTGTGTGGACCTGTTCCATAATCTTGCCTGGCATTGAGGTCAGGCTGAAGGGCCTATAATTCCCTGGCTCATCCAACCGGCCCTTCTTGTGGATGGGCACAACATTGGCCAGCTTCCAGTCTTCTGGGACCTCTCCAGTGAGCCAGGACTGCTGAAAAATGATGGAGAGTGGCTTGGCCAGCTCATCTGCCATCTCTCTCAGTGGTGATCCAAGCAGCTGAGGAGACCTCTAACTACCTACTCCTGGAATAGAGGGAAACTGTGCTGCTCCCTGGCTCCTTCTGCCAGCTCTTCAGACCAGCTGTCTGGAGGACATTCTGTCCTGCTAGTAAAAATTGAGGCAAAGAAAGTGTTAAGTAACTCTGCCTTTTCCTCATCCTTTGTTACAACGTTCCCCTCCGTGTCCACCAAGGAGTGGAGGTTGTCCTTGCCCCTCCTCTTGCTATTAATATATTTATAGAAGGATTTTTTGTTGTCCTTCACAGCAGAGGCCAGTCTAAACTCTAAATGTGCTTTTTCCTCCCTAATTCTCTTCCTACATGACCTAGCAACATCCTTAAACATTCCATAGGTTACCTCACCTTTCTTCCAAAGATGATACACCCTCTTTTTTTCTCTTAGTTGTTTTAGAAGTTCATTGCCCATCCAGGCTGGCCATCTGCATCTTCCGGCATATTGGCACAGCCTATTCCTGAGCCATCAAGAGTTCTTTCTTGAAGTAGGCCCAGCCCTCCTGGACCTCTTTGGGTTTAAGGGCTGTTTCCCAAGGAACCTTCTGAGTTAGCTCCTTGAGTAACCTGAAGTCTGCCCTCCAGAAGTCCAAAGTGGAGGTCTTCTTGCTGCCCCTCTTATATTGACTGAGTACTGAAAATTTAATTATCTCATGGTCCCTGGACCCTAAACAGCCTCTGACCACCACATCACCCACCAGCCCTTCCCTGTTAGTGAAGAGGAGGTCAAGCATAGCCTTACCCCTGGTAGGCTCACACAGCACCTGGGATAAGAAGCTGTCCTCCATGCACTCTAAGAACCTCCTAGACTGCCTCCTCTCTGATATGTTGAGATCCCAGCAGATGTCAGACAGGTTGAAGTCACCCATGAGAACAAGGTCAGGTGATGTTGAGACAGCCTTAAGCTGCCTATAGAATGCTTCATCAACATCTTACTCCCAGTTGGGTGGTCTATAACAGATTCCCACCAGGATGTCTGCCCTGCTGGTCTGCCCTGCTGGTCTTCCCTCTAATTTTCACCCACAAGCACTCAACCTGATCGTCCCTGATCTCCAGCTCAATGGCATCTAGTGCCTCCCTGATGTACAGGGCCACCCCTCCACCCCTTCTTCCTTGCCTGTCTCTCCTGAAGAGCCTGTAGTTGTCAATTGCAGCGCTCCAGTCATGTGAGTTGTCCCACCATGTCTCTGTGATGGCAACTACATCATAACTTTCCTGCTGTAACAAGGCTTCCAGCTCCTCTTGTTTGTTGCCCATACTTCATGCATTAGTGTACATGCACTTCAGCCGGGCTGCTGGTTTCATCCCTGGCTCTAGCTTATCACCCCCAGACTCCTGCCTGGGGGGACTGGTTTCAGCCCCTTCCCCCTTCCCTTAACGCAGTGAGAACACATGCAATTACCTGAAGGGCTCCTTTCTTTGGGTCATTTGGGCCACAAATCCTTCTCTGGGCATATTTCCTATTTAACCTTTGATGTGACAGCTGTGGAGATGACAGCCTGTAGTACCACAGTGCCACGTCTCATGTAGTTTTGTCAACTTACTTGACTGGAGAGAGAGTCACTGCAACCCACAAGACCATGTGGGACTAGTAGATGGAACCAATTCAGAACACAGGGGCAACTTCCTTTCAAAACCCCATATCTGTTTAGGGGGGAGACAAGAAAGATAGCACAGTGCTTGTGATAGCAAACGTTGCCATGCCTGTCTTCCATAGTACTGCCCTTAATTACTCTAGTTATGGGACGTGTCTCAGCTACAGTAATGCTTCTGAGAGCTCTGTTTCTTTGATAGGCCTTAATTGATTCTTACTTCTGTCAGCATAAACAAGTTGCATTTAAGAAGATCAAATCAAGTCCTTGCTTAGTATTCAAAAATGGCATTTAGCTCACACAGGTGATTTCAGGGTCTTAGGCCATCTTTGTTGATCTGGCACTAAATTAGAAAATAAACTCTGGATTGCATTGGCTTCCCTAGCATTGGGCTTGTTGAATCAGCATGAAAGCTTGCTTTGGAGAAGTCAAATATGTGGTGAGAAAATCTTTTCCCAGTGGCCTTAATTGCAATGCATGTCCCTGAGACAGTCAGACTCACCTGGAGAAGAATCTCTTTCAGGGAGGACGTGTTGATACCTAATAGCCATACCACAGCAAAGTTTAGATAAACCTGTCTGAGTTTCATCAGTGGAGAGTAGCTAATAATAAAATTGAAATAAATTTATATTCTGGGTTTGCTGGGACTGAATCCTAGGCAAGCCATGATCTGAGGGCCATTAGCAGGACAGCTGGCCTGAACTGGCTCACAGATGTATCCCATACCATAAATGTCACCATACCATAAATGTCCCATACCATAAATGTCACACTCAGTATAAAGGGGGAAGTTTGCTAAGGATAGAAGAGTATCTTGCTTGGGTTCCTCTTTCTTCTCCTGTTGGGTTAGTTGCTGTGCATTTGCTGGTGAGTATTGGGTTAGGAACTGGCTGGAGGGCCGAGCCCAGAGAGTGGTGGTGAATGGTGCCACATCCAGCTGGCAGCCAGTCACCAGTGGCGTCCCCCAGGGATCAGTGCTGGGCCCGATGTTCTTTAACATCTTCATTGATGATCTGGATGAGGGGGTTGAGTCAGTCATCAGCAAGTTTGCAGATGACACCAAGTTGGGAACGGATGTTAGTCAGTTAGAGGGTAGAAAGGCTCTGCAGAGGGACCTTGACCAACTGGACAGATGGGCAGAGTCTAATGGCATGGCATTTAACAAGTCCAAGTGCTGGGTGCTGCACTTTGGCCACGGCAACCCCGTGCAGAGCTACAGGCTGGGATCAGAGTGGCTGGAGAGCTGCCAAACAGAGAGGGACCTGGGGGTGCTGATTGACACCTGCCTAAACATGAGCCAGCAGTGTGCCCAGGTGGCCAAGAGGGCCAATAGCATTCTGGCCTGTATTAGGAATAGCGTGGCCAGCAGGAGCAGGGAGGTCATTGTGCCCCTGTACTCTGCATTGGTTAGGCCACAGCTTGAGTACTGTGTCCAGTTCTGGGCCCCTCAATTTAGGAAGGACATTGAGACACTTGAACGTGTCCAGAGAAGGGCAACAAGGCTGGTGAGAGGCCTTGAGCACAAGCCCTATGAGGAGAGGCTGAGGGAGCTGGGATTGTTTAGCCTGGAGATGAGAAGGCTCAGGGGTGACCTCATTGCCCTCTACAACTACCTGAAAGGTGGTTGTAGACAGACAGGGGTTGGTCTCTTCTCCCAGGCAACCAGCACCAGAACAAGGGGACACAGTCTCAAGCTGTGCCAGGGGAGGTTTAGACTCGAGGTGAGGAAAAAGTTCTTCACCGAGCGAGTCATTCGTCATTGGAATGGACTGCCCCAGGAGGTGGTGGAGTCACCGCCCCTGGAGGTGTTCAAGGGGAGATTGGACGTGGCACTTGGTGCCATGGTCTAGTTGTGAGGTCTGTTGGAACAGGTTGGACTTGATGATCCTTGGGGTCTCTTCCAACCTTAGTTATACTGTGATACTGTGATACTGTGCTTCGTATGCTTTATATTTGTGTTAGTTTGGCTGTTCCTTTAAATCTGTTTTCAGTTCAACCCACAGGTTTCCTCTGCTTTTCTCAATCCCTCTTCTCTGCTGGGAAGAAACCATCAGGTAATGGAGCAACTGCTATGGTTTAGTCCTAGACACAGGCTAAATGTAGGTAATCTACCATTTGGTGTTATTGGCTAAGCAGTCAGAAGGGGGTGTATTCACTGTTGCCCCAAAGCAGATAAACTTTAATTCCCTATATTTATCCTTTCTGTTTGATATGCTTAATTGGCTCCCATCACTCTTTGTAAGATAACAACTGTAGGGGCAAGATTAGCTGTGTTTGATTTATGATTTCAATGTTTAAAATCACGTAGCCACGCTAGCTGCATTTGTGTTACAAGTATAAACCCAAGGTCTGTTCTGAGAGAAAGTTAGAACAATGCTCCCACCTTGCTTTCACAGATGGTATGAACATAATTTTGTTTTTCCTTTTCTGGCTCTCTGATACTTCTCCAGCACAGATCCTCTTTTTCTAAGTACAGATGATGGTTTCCCGCACACTTAACTTTTCCAGGGTGATCTTATTTTACTGGAAATGTTTTGTCTGCCCTCTAGTGGGAATTTGAATTATAGCACTTGCAGAGCCCATCTGCTCCGGGAGTGTGGGAGGCTGGACACACTAGGGCATAGCCCGGAATTACTTCAAGACCTGTCTTCAGGCTGTTTCCAACAAGCACGATGTACCATTGCTGTCTTTCCCCTTCTTCAGAGAGATTCAGGTTTGTATTTTTGGAGGAAGGATGTGAGCTATGTTTGCTAGGATTATTTATCTGGCAGAAGGACAAATTTATATTTTCATTGGTGCTTGTTGGCCAAATATTTAGCTCTTGGAAGTAAGCACAGCTGTATTATTCATGTTGAGTCAAAGCGAGGATGGAAATTTAGAATATGTAAAACAAATCTGCATCAATTCCATTTTCCCTTCTGCCAGAAGAAGTGCTGACATCAGTATCTGATGGCAGAACATAGGCTGCTAGATCTGAATTAGGGTGTGCTGGAAGGGGCTGGCTCCAGCTCTGAGGCGTGTGTGGTGGTTTTAGGCTATGCCTTTAAAATTTAGCTGCACATTTTGAGCACAAAAGTAGAAAAATATAAACAAATCACTATTGGGTGTAAAAAGGAAAACAAAATATTATTCTAAAGAATTCATGGGATAAATGTCTGGGATAAGAGGAGCTGTACCATAACAATTTTCCTCATTCCTTTTTCTCGTCTCTTCTGATTTTGGCTGTTTTGCTCTGCTCGGGAGAGATAATGTGCTTCTGGCTGGCCTTGGATAAGTCTAACCCAGTGCTTTCTCTCTCAACTCCTCTCTTTCTTGGGACAGGAGGGTTTGGGGGGGGCAGTGAAACAGCTTCCTGGGTCTTTTGACCAGGGGTGTTTTCATGTTGTTTGCTAACTGTAAATACCTGTATACTATCGTAAATACTGTATATTTTGTACATATTCATTGCCTTCCATTGTAGAGTGTAGTTTTTGCTTGTAAATACAGCTTCATTCGCTTCTAACTGAGTTGGTCTGACTAAAAGTTAATGCTGGGGGGAAACTTCAACCCAACACATTACAAAAAATACTTGGCACCTATTCAACGTGGGGCAATTGCTTGATTGATAAATTCCTGCTCAGATTAAGGAAGCAAAATGAAGCTGTTTTGGGTTGTGTGGCATTTGATATATTCTGCTCTGATGGTGACTTTGTATAGATGGTGTGTGGCAATGATGTTTGATAAGCTGGCATATAAACTTTTCCTTCTGTTTAAATACAAGCTGAAAATGCTGTACAACCACTGCTTAGGATTCTTTGGCTTAAAAAATATGATCATATAACTGTAAATCAGCCCTCATTGATATATGAATTCAGCCTTCCTGTAGCCAAGAATTGTGTGAGCATCTGGGATCCAAAAATTATTTATTTGCTATGTGTGATTCTGTTATTGGTAATAATGAACGTGTTCTTGTTAATTGTACTGCTCTGAGAGAGACGTGCAGCAAACATGGTCTATTTTTAGATGCAGCAGACGTAGATGATGAAGGGCTAGTTCTAACTTGAATGCAGAAATGACTGGTGATGATGAAGATGCAGAAACAGGGCAAACGGCTGGAAACAGGGAGGCAGGGGTTAATGGTAAGGCAGCTCTGAATAACATCAGCAGCAATTCTGGCGTTCAGCCAGCAGGAGGTCAGAAGCAGCCCACATTGGCAGCACCAGCAGCTAAGATGGTGGCCACATCAGCAGCACCAGCAGCTAAGATGGTGGCCGCAGCTTCACCAGCAGCCATTAGTGAGGCAAAAAGACTTCCACAACAGCAGGAGCCGGGGTGAGCTCTGCAGCAGCCGCTGGGTCTCAAAGTCCACCTGCCAATGCTGTTTCCTTGCAAACCCCTTCTGCTTCTGCAAAGTCTGCTGTAAATTCAAACACAGCCCCAGTTAAACAAATTGCAGCTTTGGATAAATGGGGCAGGTGCAAGGCAGATGGAGAGCCAGGGGAACAGCAGGAACAGCAGGATCCCTCTGCTGGTGAGGGACATTCTGTTAAAAAGGATCCTTCTGAGAATGGAGAGAAAGTTTGCCTTAAAGATATAGCTGAATTACTGAGACCATCGGTGGATAGTGGAGATGCAGGACAGGATACAGGTTCTGGTAAGTCAGGAGCTAATGGAGGTGCTTCTGAACTTAAAGAGGTTCTATGGAGAGTCTCATCAGGACAGCAGCCTCAAGAGGGTGCGATTGATGAAGATGATAGAGAGGAACATGACATCCAAACAGAGAAAGCCCCCAGACAAGAGATCAGGCATGTGAGAAAGGATTACATTAGAGGGTGTTGTGAATATGTCCTCAGAAATGAGCGGCGGATATATCAATGAAAATATATGTTAAATTCATTTTTTATATATATATATACAAACTCTGTAACGGGGTATTTACAGTCACCCTTCACAGGTATCGATATCCGGTCAGTGAAACAATCTTTACAGAATGTTTGTGTATGGGCAATTGAATCAAACAATTCACAGAACTTAGAATCGAAACTAATTCAGAAAGCGGCGGGGGAGGGGTTGGTCGGTGACCGGCAACCCTCCACCCGGAGCAATCCAAACGCTACCTTAACTGGAAACTCTATAAAGAAAGGTTTGACTTACAACCTGAGAACTTCGTGAGGTCTCCCCTCAGTAATATTTATAGTCCGGAAACGTGGCACGGATGTGTCGTAGGACGGAGACAGGAAATGGCGCCGGCCGCGTGGCTGCACCGCGTGGCTGCTGCTTCTCCCAGGACACAAAGGTCTCCCGCTCGAGGCGGGGCTGTGGCAGGTCAGCGACGCTGGCTCACACGGGCTGCTGGCGCTCCTCCTGCAGCAAGGGATCGCGCAGTGGTCGATCCCACGGGATACTGTCCACGGCACCGAACGCAGCTGCATGACAGTGGCAAAGGAGCATGAGGTCTCTTGGGGCACTGGCTTGAGTCTCGGGCAAGGTGGACCACGGCAGCACTGGCACGCACACACTCACAGGCTCCAACGCGATGTGTGTGTGGGGGCTCGTTTACCAAACGACCCCTATTTACCATTTGCCCCAGTGAATACTGGCCCAATGAGCAGTCTGTTGCTAACGCAAGAGTAACCAATGGACTAACACCTACCAAATACGGTGTAAGTATATGCTATACCCAGGCTGTTTACCTGGACTCAGTGGCGCCAGGATCCCCCTTGCTGCCCCCCAGAAAGAAGGGGGAAACAAAGGAGGTTTAACACTCAGAAGAGTATGTTCCAGAAATGTTTGGGGCACAATCCTGACCATAAGCATCCTTCACTACAGAGGGGAGAGAGCCAATTCTGGCCTGGCTAGGCAGATGTTTTGATACAGGTGCACCAGCTTTAATAGTAGGAGACAAGTCAGCATCTCAGCTTGGAACCCTCTCAAAAGACAGTGGAATAGATAGACATCTAGGCAGGTGTCTTGGTAAGGTTTCTCTGTGGACATGCCTTTTACTGGCAGCTCTTATGAGTTACCCATCCAGAGATGACCTTCCATGGAACCCTAAGCCTTGGAACACCATGGATGAGGGAATTAAGCACTTGAGAGAGTTTGCTGTGAGAGAGGTGATATATTGAGACCATGGTACTCTGAATCCTGATGAAATTCCTGTGGGAACAGGTCTTGCCACAAAGCTCATCAAACTTGCTCCTCCTAATTATGCTACTATTCTGGCAAGCAGAACTGTGGCAAGAAATTATGGGGGAATGCCTCCTACTGTTGGCCATTTTGCTGACCAAATGAGACAACTAGAGGATAGTCTTACACATGTTTCTTTGGTTTCAGCCATTGAAACTCTGTCTAGAAAACATAAGAATTGCATGAAAGAGCTGAAGGAGGAACTTAAAACCTCCATATCCAAACTGGCACAGGGAGATAATTTCAATTATTCTTCTTCCAGATGGATACAAGTCTCAGCTGTTAGAAACAGACATCCTTCAACAAGGCCAAACCAAAACAGACAACAGAGGCAATCACATGGGAGTATTTGGATAACTCTGCATGATCAGTTTAGTGAGAACGTGAACAGATGGGATGGTCAACCAACTTCTGATCTTTTCAGGAGGTTCAAGGAATTGCAGAGTGGCAGAGCCCGAGGTAGCAATACCAGAAGGGTGACTGTTACTTCCTCAGTTTCCCAGAGCAACTCTAATAGTTCCAACAGTGATTCCACTTCTGACACCAGATGATGTGCTAACTGCACATGTGGATGTATTCCCCATATTAGGAGAGCCCTGCCTCCTGCAGGTGGAGGAGAGGGATAATAGAGGTAACAGAATCTATTGGGATGTTGTACATTCAGTGGCCTGGCACTTTAAAACTTCAGAAGTACAGGGCCTTGGTTTACACAGGAGCTCAGTGCACCTTAATACCATCAAATTATCGGGGATCAGCGCCTATAACTATTCTGGGAGTCACTGGTGGATCTCAAGAGTTGACCAAAATACAAGTTGACATAAGTTTAACTGGTAAACAGTGGAAGAAACATCCTGTTGTGACAGGACCTGATGCATCTTGTCTTCTGGGAATTGATTTTCTGAGAGAAAGGTGTTTCAAAGACCCTAAAGGTTACAAATGGGCTTTTGGAGTAGCATCTGTAGAAATGAATGGAGGAAAATTGTTGTCCATTAGACCTGAGCTTTTTGATGAATCTGCATTTGTGGGACAACATGAGATAGAGGATATAAAATTGCCAGTTGCTTCTCAAACTGCATCACAGACAATACAGAACCAACTGTGACTCTTTGCTGCCCATTCAGAAACTGATTTTTCACTTGGAGAGTCAGAAAGTCATCAGCAAAACTCATTCACCTTTCAACAGTCCAGTGTGGCCTGTGTGAAAGCAGAATGGAGACTGGCGTCTGACAGTCAACGTCCGTGCCCTGAATGAAGTAACTCCATCTATGAATGCAGCAGTACCAGACATGATGGAACTCCAGTATGAGCTGGAATCCAAAGTGGTATGCTACCATAGACATTGCTCATGCTTTCCTCTCTATTCCCATAGCAGACGAATGCAGGCCTCAGTTTGCCTTCACCTTTAACAGATTGCCTCAAGGCTGTGTTTGCAGTTCAAGCATCTGTCATGAAGTGATCCATGATGCTCTGGAGAAAGGTGGTGCTCCAGAACACATCCAGTTCATCAATGACATCATTGTCTGGGGTAAAACTGCTGAAGAAGTCTTTGAGAAAGGCAACAAAGTAATTGACATTCTCCTGAACGCAGGTTTCGCCATCAAGTGAGACAAGGTGAAAGGACCTGCAAGAGAGATCCAGTTTCTGGGAGTGCAGTGGCAGGATGGATGCTGACACATTCCAGTGGATGTGGTAAACAGAATCTCTACCATGGCAAATCCCATGAACAAGCATGAAACTCTACGTTTCTTGGGTACAGTGGGATTTTGGAGACTGCACATTCCTGGATACAGTCAGATTGTGAAAATTCTCCATGATGTGACACAGAAGAGAAACAGTTTCCACTGGGGACCTGAACAACAAGCAGCCTTTGACCAGATAAAGCATGAAGTAGTCCAAGCAATGGGTCTGGGACCTGTCCAAACTGGTCCAGACATGAAGAACATTTTGTCCACAGCTGCAAGTGACAATGGTCCAACCTGGTGCGTATGACAGAGAGCTCCAGGTGAGACACATGGACGTCCTCTTGGTTTCTGGAGTCAAGGCTACAGAGGTTCAGAGGCAAATTATACTCCAACAGATAGAGAGATTCTAGCTGCCTATGAAGGAGTAAAAGCAGCTTCTGAAGTGATTTGAACTGAATCACAACTAGCTCCTAGATTGCCAGTTTTGAACTGGATGTTCAAATGTAGAGGTTCTACACCACATCATGCCACAGATGCCACATGGTCCAAGTGGATGGCTCTGATAACACAAAGAGCTCGAATGGGAAATCTTGAAAGACCTGGTCTGGTGGAGGTGATCTCAAGTTGGCCTGAAGATGCCAACTGTACTAAACCTCCAGAGGAGAGAGTAACTCGTGCTGAGGAAGCTCCTCCTTACAATGACCTTTCTGATGATGAAAAGAAGTATGCTTTGTTCACAGACAGTTCCTGTCGTCTCATCGGGAACAAGCGAAGGTGGAAGTCTGCAGTGTGGAGTCCAACACGCCGAGTTGCAGAGGCGAAGGATGGAGAAGGAGAATCCAGTCAGTTTGCAGAGGTAAAAGCTGTCCAGCTAGCTCTCGACGTAGCTGAACGTGAAAGATGGCCAAAGCTTTATCTCTACACTGACTCATGGATGGTAGCCAATGCTCTGTGGGGTTGGCTGAAGGACTGGAAAAAGAATGGTTGGCACAGAAAAGGAAAGCCTATTTGGGCAGCTGACCTGTGGCAGGACATTGCTGATCGAATCGAGAGAATTCCAGTGAAGGTGAGACACATTGATGCTCACATTCCTAAGAGCAAAGCTACTGAGGAACAGCAACACAACCATCAGGCAGATCTAGCTGCAAGAGTTTCTCAAGCAGACACAAACTAATCTTGATCTTGACTGGAAACACTGAGGTGAGATATTCTTAGCTCAGTGGGCTCACGATTCATCAGGACATCAAGGCAGAGATGCAACCTACCAGTGGGCTCGTGACAGATCCATAGACATTTCCATGGATGCTGTCACACAAGTCATCCATGACTGTGACATTTGTGCTGCTATTAAGCAGGCAAAGCCAATCAAGCCCTTGTGGTATGGTGACAGATGGTCCAAGTACAAGTATGGTGAAGCTTGGCAGATTGACTACATCACTCTACCACGTTCTCGTTCTGGTAAGCAGTACGTGCTTACTATGGTAGAAGCAAACACTGGATGGCTGGAAACTTATGCAGTTCCACATGCAACTGCGCGCAACACCATTCTCGGTCTGGAGAGACAGATCCTGTGGAGACACGGAACTCCAGGGAGGATTGAGTCAGACAATGGAACTCATTTCAAGAACAACCTTGTAAAGAGCTGGGCCAAAGAGCACGGCATTGAGTGGATTTTCCACTATGCACCAGCTGCAGGGAAGATTGAGCACTACAACGGTTTGTTGAAGACCACTCTCAAAGCCATGGGAGGTGGGTCTTTGAAAAACTGGGAGAAACAAGCAACCTGGCTGGTGAATAGTACAGGCTCAGTGAATCAAGCTGGACCTGCACACTCAGATTTGCTACAGAAATTAGAAGGTGATAGAGTTCCTGTTGTTAGAGGAAAATAATCTGTTGGGGAAAACTGTTTGGGTATTTTCTCCCAGAAGAGGCCAAACCTGTCCAAAGGGTGGTTTCTGCTGAAGGTCCTGGTCACACTTACTGGGTGATGCAAGAGAATGATGGCATTCAGTGTATTCCGCAAAGAAATCTAACTTTAGCTGAGAGAGTTTAAATTCAGAGTGTTGTACAGATGCAACATCGTACCCAAAAAGAAGAATCCATGAGGAATCTCTGTACCCCATGGAGAACAGTCTCCTAACCTGTGATGTGATGCACACATTTTAGCCTGAAATGTTTCCCTTTATGCTGCCAATATTTCATGTTGTTATTCAAATTAAAAAATACTTTATACAAACCTATGCATGGGGTGAGTACAGCTAATTACTGTCTCTTGGCTGAGATCACCAAGTAATTTTGGTGATAAAGAGCTGGTCCCCCAAAATACGAACTTCCACAGGTGCAGAGTATGATGCTGGGGATGAATCAGGGCCTGAGTAGCACAGACACTTCTAACCCAGCTTTTATTACTGAATTACCACAACAGAGCAATCAAGACTCCCTTGAAAATCTTACCCTAAATCTAAAATGCACTTTGTAAAAGCTCTGGGCTGGGAAGTGATCTCTTCCCTGCTTGGCTGCTAATTTGCTTTGTGACAGGAGGCAACTCACTTAACTCCACTGTGCCTCAGTTTCATTGCCTATAAAATAGGAGTGATATATATCCTGGAGTAGCTTACAAGCAGAAAGGTAAATGTGAGGAAGCTCCTGTAGGCAGGTGCTGCTGCCTTGTCTGTTAAGATAACTTCCTGTTGATAAAAGGTATCATGAAGCAAAGGGAAAAGGGAGATTTCAAAAAGATTTATTGCCTGAAATCACTTCACAGTGCATTTTTGCTACTGCCTTATAAGTGATTGGCTTACTCAGTGGCAAATTGCGCCTTTGGGATCATTTGGGGTTGGAAATACACCCATAATGTTTCCCCAGCTTTGTGCCCAGTCACCTCCTTTTTGCCCAGCTCAACAGATCTGTAATAAGAACAGAGTAGGAGGGTTTACATTGGATGCCCTTTGGGGCTCTCCCAGAGAAGGAGTTTAATAGCTCCATCATCTGCGGGTCCAGGGTATCACTTTGTACAGTGGCTAGCACCATGAAAGTCCTTGAAAATTAGAGGAGAGATACTGGAATTTCACAGAGTATTCTTGTGCTAGTACCAAAATACCTTGTCATGGATCTACAAACAAAATACAGATTCTGCCAGAAGCATGGGGATTTTCTTGAGAGTACCTTGGCATACAGACAACTAGCTTATGCCAACTGTCAGCAAAATACAACCACAGAGATTCTTGGCAGAACTGTTACAAGGGACAGAATTTATTTCCTAATTATTTTTCCAGAAAGCTGATGTGTCTGGAGCAACAGGCTGGATACAGTGAAGGGAGAGGGAAGGGCTGAGTAACCTGGTATCAGGCTTGCTTGCTAGTTTTGGTAGCAGAGACCGTGCTGGAAGTACAACTCTGTTTGGTGAAAATGCATGAAGGAAGATATCTCCAGGAACTATGATTTGCTTTATTAGGATTCAGTATGCTGTTGTCTGTCTGTGAACAAGGTTGTATTTCTTCTTTGCCTTATCTTCTTTCACTGTTTTACAAAGTAAAAGAAAATTCATGCAGTAATTTGGACCAAAAAAAAATAAAATTAAATCTTTCCCCTTCAAAAAGAAATAGAAGCTCAGAACTTTGTTTTCCTAGTAAGTGTGAAGAGCATCCCCATACTATATCTTCTAGGCAACTGCTTTACTTTTGGCTGAGAAATCAGTGATAGCACCCATTGTGGAGCAAAGAAATCAGGGAGAGGTCTTAAAAGGTAAACCACCTTTTAATTCAAATGCTCTTCAAAGTTCTAGCAATGGTGAGTCGAATATACTCTGCATTATGTTTGCCTGCAGCAGCCATGAAAAATCATGTTCCCTCTGTAGGATTTTTTAAGGAAAAGGGCATCTGAGCTTTAAATTTTATTTTGGAAAGACACTTAGCTCTTTGTTTACCAACTTCACTTTTTTTCCTTCTGGTTTCCAAAGTACAGCACTGACTAAAAGCAGAATTTTATGGGTTTTTTTCTGCTGCTTTAGAAAGCACCCAGTTTGCTCTGCTCTCCACTGCAGCAGACAGCAGGCTTACAGCATCAAGTCAGCAAGACATCTTAGACAAAAGTGCCGCTCTTTTTCAGTCCCTAGTCAGAAAACAGACCTTGAAATACATTTTCTTTAAACTTTTTCTTTTTTGTCTTCTAGACCTATGTGTGTGCCCTTTATGTTGAAGTGGCATCATCTTGCCACCTTTGGATGCTTCTACTGTCACACAATGTAAGGGAGCTTTAAAGGAACACACAAAGTATTTTCCTCTACATCTCCTTTTCTGCTGGCAGAGAAAGGCAAATACAGTTTGGGGCTGGCAGAAGTTGAAAAGCAGTATGTTCATTTGTGGTTTGCTGCTTTAATGTTTTAGGTTCACCCAACCTGAGTTTGCAGAGTAGAAAATATTGACAGATGATGGCAGGCATTCAAAGTTTATTATGCTCACTTAGCCTTATCAGCAAAATGACAGCATCTATCTGAAGTCTGACACGGTGGTGAGCCTGGCACTGTGCTCTGCTTCATGTGTGGATCACTACCATACAGTTACAGTGTACAGCTAATGCAATTGCATCCCAGCTGTGCAACAGGATAAAACTGCAGCCTTGTCTTCCATCAATAGCTGACACAGACCTGGTAAGAGTAGACCATTCTCAGGCTATTTTTGCCTTTCTCTCTATTAACTGTTTGCCAAGCTATTTGTTTGGATGCTACGTGTAGTCTGCTTCATACTCTATTCTTAGGTGTTCAGTATGACATGGAGTTGCTGGAAAGACAGGTAGATACAGCTGAATTGTGATGGATTTTGCAAAGCTTATTTTATGCAGTCTTACAATTGGCATTTTTGCTCTCTGGGAAGTTTTAGCATGAGGAGGCCCTTTTGCTTTCACTTCTAATACACATGATTTGACGAGAAAGAGGGAAAAAAATGCTGATTCCCTCCCTAGACAAGGGTAGAAAATAGCTCTGCTGCAGTCTGTGACAGTATGTGAGTCACTGAAGAATAAGGTTCCACATGTCTACAATAGTAGTCAGCAATTACAAAATTTCATCTTTAGTATCAGCTGAGCTGACATCCCCCTGAGAGCTTTACCTTGTGAAGTTATTCTCTTGGTCCCTCTGTGGTCCCAGGCAGAGAGCAGCTTGCTGGTAGGTACTTGAGTTGACATGCCTGTCTTTGCAGACAAACCTACTAGAGACTTTTGACAGAAGTCTGCTTACCAGAATGAAACTATTCTGCGAATCACCAGCAATAGTGCAGTAATTTATGTGGCTGTGCTGTCACACTGTGTACAGAGCTTGGAAAGTGACTCCCATTTACTGCAGTTGAAGCACTTACCCTTGTTTCAGCAGTAAACTTAACAGCTGCCAAAAATAGAAGCTATAGAGATGTCACCCTTCACAGTAAGCAAAAGGAGTGAGTCACATTAGATAATTATCTCAGTCCTGCTGAGCACCTGAGCAGTCCTCCAGACTTTTTAAAATGCCTGCATTGAGGGTTGAGCTTTTGTCCTTTACCAGACTCAGTCATGCTACTAGAAGATGTGAATGCCCTTCTCCTGGAAGTTCTGGCCCCACCAGCAACTACAGCTTCCAGGATCATTCTCGAATCTATTTTTGCACTGTAAAATCAGCTGGTTTAGCCTAAACTAGATGAAGAGAGGTGGTGAATAAGCAGGTGAGATAGGAAGAAGGCAACCAAACAGATGTGTTAAGGAAAGCAAGAAGGAGGAGGCAAGAAGGCAGCCCTTTTCCAGGTTACTGAAGCTGTGGAACTGTCACTCTTTCTGTTATCGATAGAAAGCCTTGACCACTTTCATTTCACACCTTTTACCTTTAGCTGCTCTGCTTTATATTGTATGTGTAGTTGCATTGAAGGGCTTCTGCTCATGTGTGATAAGCTCGACTTGGGCTCGAGAAGGAAGAGCTTCTGAGAACAAGAATTAAGAATGCACTGGAAAAGGAAAAAAGATGATTTTTAATCCGGTTCTTCAGATGTATATGTGTAAGTCGCAGATGCATCCTGTGCTTTTACTTATGTGGAAGACAAAGATAATTTGTGCAAGGTATTTGTACTTTTTGCTCACTTTGGGGAGCTAGGATATTATGAATTTATGTCAAAAAGATTTATTCATGTGAATTCTCTTGTGGATTTGTGTAGCTTGTGGATTTGAATCAACCATGTGTATGGGAAACCAGGTAGCTTGACCATGATTGATCACCATCTTGTGGCAACCTTTAAAATTCACTCTTTGACAACAGTACAGGAGGGGACAATCTAAAACAGAAAATGTCAAAAGGCCTGTGGCACTGCTTCTGAAAAATGACTGATTGTTGAGCCTTTACCAAATGAAGTATTTTAAATATTCACAAGGCATGCTAAACACTATGGAGCCATTGTTTATCCCTCTTAGGTGGCTGTGTGAACTGGGCTGCGGGTGCTAACCCATGAAGGTTTTCAGGGCTTTGCTGCCAGGCAGCTGGTTGCCCAAGATGCCTGAGAGCCATGGCAGTGTGACAGGATGAGTTCTGATACCAGCGATGCTCTCACATCATTTGCTTTGCTAGCACTAATGTTACCAGCACTCTATGCTTAATTGCAGAGTCTCATGGCCAAAAGGGACCTCCAGAGGCCAGGCAGGCTGGTCCCCCTTTTTCTTGGTGTCTGGCTAACCTGCTCTGGGAGATGTGGCAGTAGAGACGCCTCTTGTCCTTACCAGGGTTTTACACCTGTACCAATAAATAGTCCTTCCTGATATCTGCCCTTGGGGTATTTGAACACCATTTGGGTTTCTGTCTGGTTCTGTCTCCTTGGGACATTTTGCTGAGTGCTCTTACCATGCTCCTGTCATCTGTGCCTTAGCTGAAGGGCAAGCCTGCAAGGCTGGATATGGCATTCCATCTCAAAGGGAAACAATGATGCAAAGAGTGTAAGTGTTGTTAACATAAATTCACACATTATATTATTATTTATACATCACAGCATTGCACCTGCCACTTTTTGACACTGTGAAACTGTCAGCTCCTGTCCAGCTTATGATTTACAGTAACCACAGCTCTTTCTCTGATGAACTGCTACCTAAGTACCATGTTTTCTCTTTTTTGTGTTTACATGGTTGATTATTTCTACTTAAACACAGAATTTTGCACCTGTCACTGTCTGATAGCATCCTGTGTTTTTTCAAACCATAGCTGAGATTTGTCAACTTAACCTTTTTCCTCTCAGGTTCATGTCATCTGCAAATATAAGAACCAGCCTCTACTTCGTCATCCAATTTGTTAATGAAAACACTAAGCATCCCTAAACCCAGGACACACTGGTCAAATCCCTGCTCGGTGGCTCCCCCTCCTCTGGTAGTAAATCACTAATATTGCCACTCTGAGGACAACTCTGCAACCAGCAAAAATAGTTTTGTCCTGACTGTTTCCTTAGCTTACACACAAGAATGTCATCTCAGCATAAAACCTCATTCTGCAGTCAAGATATATGACATCACCTTCATGTATGAATCTGTTAATTTATTGTAGTAGGAAATAAAAGTGCTCTGGGATTGTACATAGCTGATAGATCCATACTGTCTGGCACTCACCTATATTCATCTTCTATAGACTTATCATCTGATTATTTCCATATTTGTCTGAGATGGACATTAGTGTGACTGTTAATTCCTCATTCTTCCATTTTTTCCCATATATATATAGACATCAAAACCTTCTTGTATATATATGTGTGTATGTATGTCCATGTATATATGTGTGTATGCATATATGTATATATGCACACACATATTCTCCTTGTATTTACCATGTATGTCCTATCCTGGTTCTCCCCTCATCCTCTCCTAGGCCAGCTCTGAAATTTCACCATTCAGTTGTCACTGCCAGATGCTGAAGTTCATCAGGTCCATCTAATTTGAAAACATCTGATTTATGTAGGGGCTTTCTAAACATGCAGCTCAGTGGTTTCAGCAACTGTGACAATATCTGCTCCATTTTGCTGGTGCTGTGATAAACAAAGCACTACATCAGTGACAACACTGAAATCAATGGAGTTGTTCTCATGTTCAGACTAAGCTCTCCATGTTTCTGTAATCAATCGCAAAGCCCAGAGTAGCAGAACTCTGCATTTCCCAAATGTCTTTGGAAGCAGTCTGGTTGGGTGGGTGGTTTTAATTTCACCTTCAGGGTAGTTTACCATCTTTTCCTTTCACTCCTCTTTCTTTGCTTGCTAAGAGAGGAATATATAAACCTGCTCCCAAGACAGCTTTTTGACAAGTGCTCTGCTGCAGGGAGAGGGTGAAGCCAGATGCAGTTCTTGCTACCCTATCAACACACCTGCCTTTGCAGTAGCATACAGCAGCATACAGCTGGGATTTTCTTGAAGGGATTCCTTCATAACTTTAATGTAATTTCTGACTTGGGCATTTAATTGTTGTTCCCAGGCTGCTGGACATATTTGCTCTATTTACACCCTGAAAGAGAGAGCATGGCCTGCTGGAAGTTACCTCCAGTCATGTAGTCTATGTGGACTTCAGCAAGGCCTTTGACACCATCCCCAACAGCAAACTCCTGGCCAAGCTGTCAGCCTGTGGCTTGGACAGCAGCACACTGTGCTGAGTTAAGAACTGGCTGGAGGACTGAGCCCAAAGAGTGGTGGTGAAAGGTGCCACATCCAGCTGGCAGCCAGTCACTAGTGGTGTCCCCCAGGGATCAGTGCTGGCCCCATGCTCTTTAATATCTTTATTGATGATCTGGATGAGGGGACTGAGCCCATCATCAGTAAGCTTGCAGATGACACCAAGCTGGGAGCAAGTGTTGATCTGTTAGAGGGTGGAAGGGCTCTGCAGAGGGACCTTGACAGGCTGGACAGATGGGCAGAGTCCAATAGCATGAGATTGAACACATCCAAGTGCTGGGTTCTACATATTGGCCACCACGACCCCATGCAGTGCTACAGGCTGGGGTCAGAGTGGCTGGAGAGCAGCCAGGCAGAAAGGGACCTGGGGGTAGTGGTTGATGGTAGGCTGAACATGAGCCTGTAGTGTGTCCAGGTGGCCAAGAAGGCCAATGGCATCCTGGTCTGTATCAGGAATAGTGTGGCCAGCAGGAGCAGGGAGGTCATTCTGTCCCTGTACTCAGCACTCGTTAGGCCACACCTTGAGTACTGTGTCCAGTTCTGGGCCCCTCAGTTTAGGAAAGATGTTGACTTGCTGAAACGTGTCCAGAGAAGGGCAACGAAGCTGGTGAGGGGTTTGGAACACAAGCCCTATGAGGAGAGACTGAGGGACCTGGGGTTGCTTAGCCTGGAGAGGAGGAGGCTCAGAGGAGACCTTATTGCCATCTACAAGTACCTGAAGGGAGGTTGTTGCCAGGTGGGGGTTGGTCTCTTCTCCCAGGCAACCAGCACCAGAACAGGAGGACACAGTCTCAAGCTGTGCCAGGGGAGGTTTAGGCTGGATGTTAGGAAGAAGTTCTTCATAGAAAGAGTGATTGGCCATTGGAATGGGCTGCCCAGGGAGGTGGTGGAATCACAATCATTGGAGGTGTTTAGGAAGATAATTGATGGGGTGTTTGGTGCCATGGTTTAGTTGATTAGGTGGTGTTGGATGATAGGTTGGAGTCAATGATCTCAAAGATCTCTTCCATCTGGTTTATTCTATTCTATTCTATTCTATTTATGACATAAAGACATAGGTTGCCACATGTGTTTAGGGCAGCCAGTGGCCAAGAGATTATATAGGCAGAGTGGATTTGCTTTTCCATGTGAGAGCTGACTGGACAAAATTGTAGTGCAACACAAAATGTGGAGGGGAAGGAAGCACACATAGAAGACCACCAAGAGGACAACAACAAGTCTGCAAGCCTTTTGTCTGTAGCAAGCCCATATGTGAGACCCAGTAGCCAAGGGCCCCAGGGAGGCAGCAGACTTCCCTGTGGGAATGATCTGGCCGACATATGGGGCCCTCTGTTCCCCTGTTGTCAGGGAAAGGTCTGCAGAGTCCTAATGAAGTGCTAATGTAAGGTATTCTCAGCCCCGCAGTGTGTGACCTATACGTAAAGTCCATTTTCTGCTCTGACCAGGAGCCAAGTGGAGCAGAAGGACAGACTAGTTGTGCTGTGCTACTGAAGAATGCCCCAACCATAACTGCTCCTCAAAGCTATTTGCAGCCTTGCTAATTAAGAAACACAGTGGATGTTGAAATGTTCTCATATTCGGTTTGATATTGGAGTTGATCAACATTTTTCTCCCTGCTCCTTGGAAACAACCAATAGAGGAATATTTCATTCTTTTAGTTTGTTAACGAGCCAGAGGCTGCAAAGAAATGGGTTACCTTCAGGCTTGTCATTAGCTGCCATGTGAATTTCTACCCCTGTAACATTTTAAAATTATGTTTTGTTTTGACACTAGTTTCAGATAGAAGCTTTCTGTAATGTCATAATAAACTCATCCAGCTTTGCAGAACAGCTACTTGCAAGATACAGTATGGAACTTAGGCAGGATTCTAGGGAAGTAAAGGTAGCCCAGTACACAGCCTCTATAACAGAAAATATAGGGCCACCAAAGTACGTGTCACATAGCTGCTAATATGGCATCCAGTACATGCATTTGTGTGAGTGCCTTTTGTCTTCTAAAGTAAATGTTTAGATTATTTTTTAAAAAGGCACAAATACCTAGCATATTTATTTCCAGAGGAATGCAAAATCTTAAGGATTATGCCCATCCTCAAATTACAGTGGCCTGGATCTGTTAAAATGGATTCTACTGAATCACCACTTCTATTTCTTGTCCCGCTCTGAATTTTCCTGATGTAGCTTCTACCCACACTCACTTGTGAGATTCTCATGAGATGGGTTGAAGGATTTGAATTCAAATTTGTGTAGAACATTTGGTTCAAACATATTTAAAACACTCTGAAAACTGAAGCTGGAGCTTGAGAAGACATGTGCCAAATGCTGGCGTTTGTTTTTAAACAGCAAAACAACTTCAAACCTCATCTCATGATTGGGGATGTTGCAGGGGGTGGTTTGGGTAAATCCAATGGCTCTAATTCAGTTAAGAAGTAATGCAGCTACGCTGTTGTCCCCAAGCAAGCTTGAAGCCTCTGCTATGGCTAATGGTTAACCAGGCTAACAGCAAAGGCAGCAGCAGGTCATGGCATGCTGTCTGCTGCTGGAAGCACCAGGGCTGTGCACACTGTGGTGTTTATAGTACACAGCTATTAAGTGAGCAGAAGGGCACAGCTGGGTGCTACCCTCTGCATCACTTTCTTTGTGGCTTTGTAGGACTATCATTTTGTCAGCATCTTTTTTTCCACCAACCAGCATGCTGCTGCAGCAGATCTATAGAAGCTGGAGAGCAAATACGTATGACCTCTGAAGAGTGCAGCAGTAACAGCTGCTGCAGTCCCTACTGGTAGTCACATGCTCTCAGATGCTTCTGGTGATGTCCTCTTTCCTACCAGTAAGGTATCTGAGGCAGCTGGGTTTGTGTTGAGGAACCCCCTCACAGGCCAGACCACCCCCAAAGGCCTGCACTGGCTATGGAAATGGGAAGTGGGGATGAGCATTGCAAGAATATCACATGGGTATGGGGGTCTTAGTTCTGAAATAGCCTAAGGCTATATCCAACCTAATGTAGTTACCACAGGGGCAAAGAGAGGAGACAGCAAGTCTTTGCTGTTGGCTTTATTATTTTGCTGTCTGAATTATAAATAGAATTTAGGGAAAATGTAAATCTAATTAAGGAACAGTTTGTACTGTGGCAGATTTTATCACACTAAGTAATTGGCCATAATGGGACTTCTGCAGCCCAAGCTGAGGGCAAATGATGTATGCTGTAGACGCATAATGAACTTTAAACAAATTATCCAAGAGCAGAACTTGTAATAAAAGAGAACTAGGTTATTGAAATAGAAACCCTCTTTCAGTCTGAACAGTGGTGTCACTACTCTATTACAAGGTATTCTTTACTGTAACCAATTGATTGGAGTCACTTTAAAAAATATTGTAATTGCATGTCTTTAATTGCAGTCACGTATGAGAGAAACTTGTCTGTTCCTACATTGTGATAATTTAATTACAGCCTGCTGGAAATAAAAGTCAAATGGCTGCAGCCATGGCAAAGTAACCTAATGCCTGTAATTGGACTGTATTTCACAGAGATGTGTTGCTGAATAAATTAAATAAGATTTGGCTCACAGTGTTCTACTCTTCCACTGGCTCACATTTAAAAGACGCAAATGATATATTTAGGGATGAAGATCTGAGACCTCCATCCCTTACCCTTTATAATTCAGGGAGGTATCTCCATGCAGAGAGAAGATGTGGATTTAACCTGAGTATTGGATGCATCCCAGATAAATTTAATTTGTTCCATGCTTCCATCATCTCGTAACCCTTTGCTCACCTCTTTCCACTTTGCCCTGCTTTTAAGTTCACACCCTTAAAGCAAAATATGCATTTTACCTGTAAATCTTTGGTGTTGTCTTCTCTCCTCTTCATAGCTGGTTCCTTAAATACCCTACTCCAGCTGGCAGAGTTTGCTTTTAAATTTTATGAGCTTGTGCAGTGAGACTGTCTAGGAAAGCCACAGCAACCCACTTGGGCTACTGGGTAGGTTGTTGGAGCACACTGCCTGCATTCGCAGGTCTCTGCCAGGTGAAGGTGGCGTGGGCTCCACAGTGCTGAACAAGAGCAGCTCTGACCCCTCTTGCCTATCTGTGGGCTAGCTGTCACATTCTCAGTGGCAGGGCCATGCTGGTGTTGACTGTCCTCCCATCTGGTCTCTGCACCTGTGCAAGATATGGGGACAAGCCCTGTGTCACTCACAAAATCAGCTGGGACTGCCTGTAACCTGTTTGGTTTGGCTGGAGTGATTTGACTGGAGGAAGGACAGGGAACTGCTTGAAAGAGTCCAGCGCAGAGCCACAAAAATGATTAGGGGAATGGAACATCTTCCTTACAAGGAGAGACTGAGGGAGCTGGGGCTCTTTAGCTGAAGAGGAGACTAAGGGGTGACCTCAGTAATGTATATAAATATGTGAAGTGTGAGTGCCAAAAACTCATCTGGATGTGTTCCAGTGTGAACTGCTCTAGGTGATTCTGCTCTGGCACGGGAGTTGGACTAGATGATCTCTCGAGGTCCCTTCCAGTCCCTAACATTCCATGATTCTGTGATCCAGATGTGCCCAGGTATGTTGAAGATGTTGATCATTTTATGGCATGACTTAGCTTTCCATTGGGTGGTGATTGCAGAGGCTATGACATTGTGGAGACCTCTTACAGAGCCAGTATTTATATGTTTTGCTTTATATTTTCTACTTCTTCCTTTTCAACAGGTTTTGACTCTTGTGCTAATTTTGCTGTGCTGATTTTCACCTTGTTTCAAAGTAGTGATCCCCACACTAGTTGCAGTTGTTTGGGATTTGTCCCTCCTTTTGTTTTTTCCTCATGGAGAAAACACTTTCAAAAGCATAAACATAACACATTTTATGTTGAATTAAATATTTGCAAACTTCTGTGAACAGTTAGAAAATTTATTGTCTTGAGAGGGAACTGTTTAGATGAGGCTGAAAAAAAAACTTAATGTTTTCCAACACTGAACTTTTTTTCAGATCTCTTTTGAAGTCATTATTTACTTTCTCATGATGACAAGAGACATGAACCTGGAAGCATGAGTGATTAGGTACTTCATAATGTACTGGTGAATCAGGCTCAAATTATTTAGTAAATAAAGCCTTTAAAATTATTGCATAACTGTCCTGTTTCTTTACCTGATCCCTTTAGTATTTGCCACCTTCACATGAAGGCAGTACTGTGTCCAGTTCTGGAGCCCCTATTACAAGAGGGATATGGACGTTCTGGAACATGTCCACGAGGATGGTCAGAGGGCTGGAGCATCTCTCCTATGAGGACAGACTGAAAGAGTTGGGGCTGTTCATCAGAGGGCTGGAGCATCTCTCCTATGAGGACAGACTGAAAGAGTTGGGGCTGTTCAGTCTGGAGAAGAGAAGGCTCTGAGGTGACCTTATTGTGGCCTTCCAGTATCTGAAGGGGGCCTATAAGAAGGCTGGGGAGGGACTTCTCAGGATATCAGGTAGTGATAGGACTAGGGGGGAATGGAATGAAGCTGGAGGTGGGGAGATTCGGCTGGACGTGAGGAGGTTCTTCCCCATGAGAGTGGTGAAGCCCTGGAATGGGTTGTCCAGGGAGGTGGTTGAGGCCCCATCCCTGGAGGTGTTTAAGACCAGGCTGGATGAGGCTCTGGCCAGCCTGATCTAGTGTGGGGTGTCCCTGCCCCTGGCAGGGGGGTTGGAACTAGATGATCCTTGTGGTCCCTTCCAACCCTGACTGATACTATGATACGTAATCTGTTCTTAACTCTTTCTGCTAAATGTTTGGACAGATAAACCTTAAACATGAAGATTACTTTGGGACTGCTAAATCCAAATACTCAGAAATAAACAGACAGTTGTTAACATATCCCTGAGTAACACCTGGTATGAGCAACTATTGTTTATGGGAAGAGTTGAAACCACATTTTACCATGTGACTAGCTACCAGACTTTAGTAATTGAAGTACTCTGTATCATGGAAACTGTGCTCTGCAAAGCGCAAAGAGCATATGGAAGAATCATGGAAAGACCAGGAACATGAAGCTATGTGTTCCCAGGAGTCCAAGTTTATCCCTACACGCATAAACTAAGACCTTTCTGCATTTTAATTGTAAGTTCTTGACAACATACAAAGGCTATCAAGTTCGTTGCTCTGGGCTTTTTTGGGGGGTTGGTTTGGCTTTTTTTAATTCATTTTTTGATATTTGTCTGCTCTGTATTTTTGAGAATGAATGAATATTATTTTGGCATTACAATTCCATTTATATTAAAATGGGGTAGTTACTTGAATACTTCTCTTGCTTACTGTTTGTACATCAGGAAAAGATTCTGAAAATTTTTGAGGAGCTGGGAAAGAGCTTCAGGAATGAATGTGGCACTGGGAGATGCTGTGACATGCCTTGAGAGACTTAGCGGGGGTTAGGGATTCTCTTTGGTTAATTCATTTGAGAAGAGATTTAAACAAGAGTCCATGATAGCTATGATCACACCCATGGGATGAGGCGCCTGGCATCAGCAGTGCTGGAGCTATGTCAATCCAGACTGGCAGCAAAGGATTTCTTGGTAAGGGTGGGTAGCTACTAAAACAAATCCCTACAGTAATATGATAGACTCTTCAACCCTGGAATTTTTAAACCAGTGTGCTGGGTTGAGGCAACCCCCTCTCCCCACCACGGGCAGGAATAAAACACTCAGACAAACGGATTGCAAAAGTGATGAAAGTTTAAATGGAAAGCAGTGAAATGTTACAGAAAACCCAAAGCGCAGTGACAAAGAGAGATCCCAAAACAAACCCAGAGGCATCCCATTCCCACCTGAGGGTACACCCGAGACCCTCAGGGCTCCTTCTTCCCCCTCCCTCTGCTGGGCTAGTCTCAGCTGGCCAGGCCTGAGACTGCCCATCCCCCTGTGGCCTTGGGCCTAGCCAGGCCCAAAGCCAGCAGACATCTCCCCCAGTTACCGGCTGGCGGAGGAGGAAGAAAAGAGAAAGTGCCAGACCCTGCACTGGATCTTATAGTGGTGCAAAGAATTATGGTAGGAAATACACACAATTTCCTGTGTCCATCCCTCTGGGCTGGACTTCTGGACACAGGAAGTGAACACACCGGGGGGCACCCAGCTCAAACTGCAACATGCCACCCCTTATTTCATACCATAATCTTTGCACCTAAACACATCATCAAATCAGAAATCTCCTGATGATATGTCCAGCGAAGTCCACATCTTCATCTGGTATCACAATATCACTAAGGTTGGAAGAGACCTCGAGGATCATCGAGTCCAACCTGTCTCCACAGACCTCATGACTAGACCATGGCACCAAGTGCCACGTCCAATCTCCTCTTGAACACCTCCAGGGATGGTGACTCCACCACCTCCCTGGGCAGCCCCTTCCAATGATGAACGACTCATGCCTTGTATAGGTGCTCTGTGCTATTTCCCCATTTGGCTTAATACTGTTTAAATTTATACTATTGCCTACATACTGTACATATCCATTGTAAATATACCACAACCATACACCATACCTATTAATATGGGGTTTGGCAATTTTTCATATTAATAAATAATAACTAATATTTTATTAAGATCATGTTTTCCTTTTTAATAACTCATAATTAATATCCACAGCAACAGCTTGTCTCAGTAGTCTTGAAGGCTACAAAACTGAATTTGTTAACTGAAATAACTTAATTTACCTATTTTATTACTCATCAATATCCTGCAGTCCTTTATATTGTTTTAGTCATATCTAGGATTTGGATATGTATGCTTGTGTGCTTCCACGTGTGCTTGGTTACTCCCAGCATTCACATGCAGTGCTTGGTTACCTCCAGCATTCACATACAGGAAAAAAAAAAAAAGATAACATCCCCCACACACAACATTTAAACAGAAGTTTGTATCCTGAAATTATTCATTTCACTTGATTTGTATTCTGAAAAATAGTTTTATTGATTAATTTCTGATTAAAAAAAAATTGTCAAGTTTGGCTTTCTTCCAGTCCTGCATTGTGGTGTTTCACTGTGGAGCAAGGCTAGGAGCACACACAAGAACTGATGGGGAAGTTCTGGGATCTGTGTTCCCAGATTAAGTTGTAATCTGTTTTCAGTATCAAAATGTTTCAGTGTATTTTATTTCAGTTTGATTTTGCAGCCTAGATTCTCCATCCCTGTAGACTTCTCTTCAAGGTAAGAAAGGATTTGTTTCTCTGGTTACGTATCCCTAATTGTTGACAGGTGCCCCTCAGATTTTGAGTTGCTAGTAGTACTGCTTTGTTCATACTATATATTTGTTCATCAACCAGGAGTTTGGGTCATTTGCTAATATCTACTAGAATACTGACTCTCATTCCCTTTAATTGACAATATGGACTGAAGACCTGAGGGCAGGAAAGTTCAGTCTACCTCTACTCAGGTCCTCATAACCCAGGCAACTTGATGGGCAGCAGTGGGACAGTGATGCATCAGATCTGCAGTTGCTGGCCATGATGGACAGTAGATGTCACTCCTGCCTAACATACAAATATTGGTATCTCCATTGAAAGGATGGGTCCTTTCTAAGTGTGTATGGGCAAGGGGCAGGGAGAGTGCTGATCATAATTGCTACTGAATTAAACCTTTATTGTCAGATAAAAAGATGTCTACACAGAAAACCATAGCTTTTATGGTTTCGAAGAGACCTTTAGATATCATCTAGTCCTGTGCCCCTGCCTTGAGCAGAGACATCTTTGACTACATCAGGTTACTCAATGCCCCAGCCTGACTTGAATACTTCCAATGATGGGGCATCAACAGCTTCTCTGTGTAACCTATTCCAGCATCTTACCACCTTTATCATAAATAATTTCTTCCTTATGTCCAATCTAAACCTACCTTCTTTCAGTTTAAAACCATGGGCCCCTGTTGTATTGCTGGACACTGATGAAAAGTCCCTCATCTTTCTTATGAGCCCACTTGAAGTATTGAAAAACTGCAATATGATAATTCTTGGAGCTTTTGATTTCCTAGGCAAGATATTGTACCCACACTTTGTTCTGAATCCCTAAAGAAAGGTATACTGCATTCTTAACAAAAGGTATATTTCTAGGGGTGAATTTGGCACAGTTGGGAGGGGGGTTGCTCAGTCTTTGAAAAGTGCATTTGAGGCCTGCTAAGTTATGCAGAATTGCCTGTCTCATCAAAAGCTTCCTATTTTGATACATTAACCAGTGGGAACTTTAAAGTAAGTTTGGGTACTGAGAGGCTTGAAGGAGAATTTCTTGGCCATCCAAGGGTAAAACCTGCAAAGTTGCAATCCATGGGAACAAGTGTGCTATTTGCAGGGCTTTTTTCTTGCTAAGTGAGAACCAGGTTCCCTGAAGAGAAATATTAGTTGCTCTCTCACAGGTAACAGCTCTCACTGTACCTCACAGTAAAACTCACTTTTTGGCAATATGTGGAAATCACAGTAATTTCTGACTTCTGATGGGGTTCTGGCTTGTGGCCACAGACCAAAATCAGGCTGTCTCTCAAACAGTGACCATTTTAAAGACTTTTCACATAAGATAATTTTCCTACCAGGAAAAAAAAAAATAAGGGAGGAAAAAAAAAAACAACAACAACCAAACCAAACCAAACAAAACAGAACAAAACAAAGTATTTACTGTTTTGACATAACAACTACATAAACACTTCCAGTTGTGTCTGGATCCCTAGTTTCACTTTACAGGACCAGAAGGTGCTTATATGTAAAAAAGAGACCAATTATCTTTATTATTATTAATGTCTGTTGTGGATGTATGATTTCAAGGGCAAGGCAGAATAAAGGAATTACACATCTGGGACATCACTTGACAGAGATGATGAAGGTGAGATATTTCACTAATACACATCTGCCACAGACTCCTCCTGAAGCATTTCCTGGTTTAGCTGGGTATCTTTAAAGCCTCCTCCAATCCAAACCATTCTGTGAATTTCCCCTTATATCCACTCCAACACAGAACTCAGTCAAGCATTAAATGCTTGTTTTCAGAAGACTCTTTTTAAAACCTAAGCTTTGTCAAAGTAGCAGTGTTATTAATTACCCTAATGAACACAGTGACAGGGAAGTATGTCAGATTGGCAGTACTTGAATTTCTCCAGAGGAAGTTGGTGTATGGCTTCTTTCATAACCAGCAAGTTGCATCCACTGCAGTGGCACTCGGTAACTGGGGTTTATTTAAGAAATAGTGAGACAAGGTTTACTCTGCTTTCTGAGACACCCACTCCCTTGCTCATCCCAACACTGTGGTCACAAAGTCTCACCACCCATTTCAGCATGGAAGTTGATGTTAGCCCAGAATGGTAAAGAAGAAAGTCAGGCTAGTTCATGCCATGATGCTTCTCTTCGTCAGCATTATGGACCACAAGCTGCCTGGTCTCCTGCATCTTGCCCCACTGCTCGGTTATTCTTCCAGGCAAGACCTTTGTCTATTTTTGCAGGTTCCCTTCTTTCTGAAACCACTCCTTCATTTCAGTAACTCCTCTCATTGGCACTGGCTTTTCTTTCTGGAACTCTAAGCCTTCTGTGTGCAGAAGTAAAATGTGTAATTGCCCCCCTAATTGTAGGGTTTGCCTCATGTCTGGTTATTAATTGGAGGATTCAGGATGACCATGTTTGTTCAGCTCAGGTGGAATGAACATACCTGCTGCATCCAGAAAGCAACCGTCTTCAACTTGAGAATTTCAGAAAGTCACTCCCCACACACTTGTACACCCAGTTTTCTGCTGCCTGTTTGCATTCACAATTAAAGTTATATAGGTTTTCATCATGCCAGAACAAGAGAACACAGTCTCAAACTGCACCAGGGGAAGTTTAGGCTCAAGGTGAGGAGAAAGTTCTTCACAGAGAGAGCTGTTAGCTGTTGGAATGTGCTGCCCAGGGAGGTGGTGGAGTCACCATCCCTAGAGGCATTCAAGAGGGGATTGGACGTGGGCACTTGGTGCCATGGTTTAGTAGTCATGAAGTCTGTGGTGACAGGTTGAGCTTGATGATCTTTGAGATCTTTTCCAACCTTACTGATTCTCTGATTTCATATGTTTTTCATCATGCCTACCATTTCAAGCATAGAAATTCAGGATACTTGATTTTAGATCCTTTGCTATGCTCTGAAGCCTTGGCACTAGATGGTAATGTTTCCATCCTTAAAAACAAACAAACAAAAAACAACACCCACAACCTTCCTTTGAAGGCACAGGCATGAATTATTTTTGTAAGTTATGTATGTTTTTATGGAGGAATCAGAAAATTATGGCTGCTCTGAAGTAAAGCCTTTGATTATCAGCTCACTGCACAGCCATGCACTTGTCAGGAAAGCAAAAGATGTGGGAGATTTATGATGGCCTAACACTTTTCTTTATTGTGGGCAGAAGTTTGGTAAGACAGGAAAACTGAGCTTTGTAGTCATATTTTGAATAGAATATGTGATTATAAAACATCATGCAAGGGTGTTCTTTTTTATAGTTCTTGGAAAAGAACTATTATACAGGAAGATAATGCCTCTATAAACACCATAGAATCATAGAATGCTAGGGGTTAGAAGGGACCTCCAGAGATCATCGGGTCCAACCCCCCACACACACCCCTTGCAAAGCAGGATTGCTTAGGGCAGGTTACACAGGAATGCACCCAGATGGGTTTTGAAGATCTCTAAAGAAGGAGACTCCACAACCTCTCTGGGTAGCCTGTTCCAGTGCTCTGTCACCCTCACAGACAAGAAGGCTTTTTTCATGTCGCAAGGGAATTTCCTGTGATTGAGTTTTATGTCCATTGTTCCTTGTCCTATCAGTGGGTATCACTGAAAAGGGACTGGGTCCATCCTCCTGACAGCCACCCTTCACATATTTGTAGACATTAATAAGATCCTGTCTCAGCCTTCTCTTCTCCAGACTAAACAGCCCCAGGTCTTTCAGTCTTGCCTTGTAAGAGAGATGCTCCAGTCCCTTAATCATCTTGTAGCCCTCCATTGAACTCTCTCCAGTAGTTCCCTGTCCCTCTTGAACTTGGGAGCCCAGAACTGTAGACAATGTGGTCTAACTAGTGCTGAGTAGAAGGGAAGGAGAACTTCCTTGACACACTCTTCTTAATGTACCCAAGTATACTATTTGCCTTGCTGGCCACCAGGGCACATTACTATCCTGTGGATAACTTATTGTCAACCAGCACTCCAAGGTCATCTGCAGGGCTACTCTTCAGCAAGTCAACCCTTAACCTGTACTGGTGCATGGTGTTGTTCCTCCCTAGGTGCAGGACATTGCACTTATCCTTGTCAAACTTTATTAGGTTTGCCTGCCCATGTGTCCAGTCTGTCCAGGTCTCACTGAATGGCAGCACAGCTTTCTGGCATGTCATCCACACCTCCCAGTTTTGCATCATCAGCAAACTTGCTGAGAACACACTCTGTCCTTTCATCTAGGTTATTGATGAATATGTTGCACAAGAATGGACCCAGCACTCACCTCTGGGAAACACTAGTTACAGGTCTCCAATTGGACTCTCACAACCCTCTGAGCTCTGTTGTTTAGCCAGTTCTTGATCCACCTCACCTTCCACTCTTCTAATCCACACGTCTTGAGCGTTCCCACAAGGATGTTACAGAAGACAGTGTCAAAAGCCTTACTAAAGTCAAGGAAGACAAGTTCCAGCGCTCTCCCTGCTTCAGCCCATTAAGTTACACCATCTTAGAAGGCTATCAAATTAGTCAAACATAACTTTCCCTTAGTAAATTCATGTTGGGTGCTCCTGGTAACCTTATTTTCCTCCATGCACTCAGAGATGACATCCAGAATGAGCTGTTCCATCACCTTTCTAGGGATGGAGGTGAAGCTGACTGGTCTGTAGTTTCCTGGGTCCACTTTCTTCCCCTTTCTGAAGATTGGAGTGATGTTGGCTTTCCTCCAGTCTTCAAGCACCTCTCCTGTTTCCCATGATCTTTCAAAGATGATGGAGAGTGATAGAGCAATAACATCAGCCAGCTCTCTCAGCACTCAAAAGATCTCTTCACTGACCAGTGGAGAATCCGTCTTTCTTCCAGGCTTTCCCTCTTACTTCCAGGGTTTGGGATTCCTGAGGGCTGGTCCTAGTACATTGGCCACAACAACCCCATGCTGGGGTCAGAATGGCTGGAGAGTGGCCAGGCAGAAAGGGACCTGGAGGTGCTGGTGGATAGTAGGCTGAACATGAGCCAGCAGTGTGCCCAGGTGGCCAAGAAGGCCAATGGCATCCTGGCCTGTATCAGGAATAGTGTGGCCAGCAGGAGCAGGGAAGTCATTGTGCCCCTGGACTCAGCACTGGTTAGGCCACACCTTGAGTTCTGTGTCCAGTTCTAGGCCCCTCCATTTAGGAAAGATGTTGAGTTGCTGAAACGTGTCCAGAGAAGGGCAACAAAGCTGGGGAGGGGTTTGGAGCACAAGCCCTATGAGGAGAGGCAGAGGGAGCTGGGGTTGCTTAGCCTGGAGAAGAGGAGACTCAGGGGAGACCTTATTGCTGTCTACAAGTACCTGAAGGGAGGTTGTTGCCAGGTGGGGCTTGGTCTCTTCTCCCAGGCAACCAGCACCAGAACAAGAGGACACAGTCTCAAGCTGCACCAGGGGAGGTTTAGGCTGGATGTTATGAAGAAGTTCTTCATAGAAAGAGAGATTGGCCATTGGAATGGGCTGCCCAGGGAGGTGGTGGAGTCACCATCACTGGAGGTGTTTAGGAAGAGACTTTATGGGGTGCTTGGTGCCATGGTTTAGTTGATTTGATAGTGTTGGATGATAGGTTGGACTTGATGATCTTGAAGGTCTCTTCCAACCTGGTTAATTCTATTCTATTCTATTTTATTCTATTCTATTCTATTCTATTCTATTCGTAAAGACTGAAGCAAAGAAGGCATTCAGTAACTCTGTCTTCTCTTCATCCTCAGTTATCAGGGCTCCCTCTTCACACAGTGGGCCTACATTTTCCCTGTTCTTTTTGCTACTAATGCAATAGTTATACACATTTATCATGCTGAGGGGCCATCCCGAGCTTTGTGTGCTCCCATTTACAATATTAATACAGAGCATAAAGCAGCTCCTTAACAACAAACACTATTGCAAGCAGTTCAGCTGTGCCATCTCCTGCTTACTGTGACTTTCCACTGAACAGCAGCTCCTGGTGGAAGTGTCTATCCTTACCTACATGATGCTTCAGTGAAACTCTTCCTAAATGCTGAGCAGCTGAAGTGCTAGGGTAAGGATCATGGCCTGTCCTGAGAAGAGACACGACGCTGTGAAACCTCCATGGTGAAGATAAACCTCAGCCCTGGGGGTTCCTGCAGGCTGCGAAAAGGCCCTAAGACTGACTTGCTGAAGACTCACTTTGCCCAGGGTAACAGTAATGCTACCACCATTTCAGTACTGTTAGTCTGTTCTTCACTTTGACTTCAGCACTGAATGCATAAAACTGATCAAGCATCACAAAAAAAACTTAATAAAATGCTTTAAAAAAAAAATCCTGAGACGGTAGTTGCCTTGAACTGAAAAAATAAACATTTTTTAATGGTCTCCAGGCCACTTGCAGCCCTTTGGGCACTGTCCAGGCACCACAGTGGTGCTATACAAACATTTAACAAATTACATTCTTGTCAATAACTGTAGGTCTTTCTCTTTCCAGTCTCACACTGTGATTTATTTTTTAAAAAACAAGATCCTGAAACATATCTTAATCCTCTTACTTTCCACACACAGTGTACATGCAACAAGTAAAACAAAAAATAAAGTATGTTGTTATTGCTCCCCTGAGCTGGGGAAGCTGAATGTAGTTGTAAACTCCTTATAACATGCTGCCATTAGTGACAATAGAAGGCATGAGCCCTGTTGCCATATAGCAATGAGATTCCAGAAATGCAGAGAGCAGAGAATCTCAGAAGTCCTCCCAGAAGTCCTCTACTGCTGTGTTGTAGAATCCCTTGCATTACAGAATCTCAGAGTCCCACTTACAGAAGTCCCAGAAGCCATTAACAGGCAAAGCAACTAACAGAAGTCCTGAGCATATCCCTAGCAGCATCCCTAAACTGAAGCCCTGACCAGGAGAAGTAGCTTACTAACAGAAGCAGAAGTCCCTAGCAGTCCTAACCCCCCAATCTGTCCCTAACCTAAATCCCTAACCCAAGTAAACTATTGCTCAGATAGGCTTTTTATATACTCTTTGCTATCAATCACTTAACCAGTAAAATCCAACTACATACATATGCTAAAATCTTTTCCCAAGGAGGTGGTTCCTGCAGCATGTTCCAATCAAAGGGTGCCAATGTGAGGATGTTGTTCTTGGCATACATGGAATGTTATTTTTTTGCTCTTCACAGCATGCTAAGGAATTGGTCAGCTAAGGAATCATGCACTCTGCATGCATCCAGCATCTGCCAACAGAACAGTGGCTGCAACATGTTGTAACACAAAATACTAAGCTAAATTTCTGATCATGAAGAGATGCAAAAGAGATAGAATGCTATACTACATTACTGAAAGACCCCAAAAGCTAGCCTGCTCCCAATGGTTTAAGGCAAGTACAGTTGCCTGTCCTAAGGAAGAGTTATAAACACCTGCCTCAGCTACCTGAATGATATTTCTACAACTAGCTAGTTACCAGTCTCTCCTGCTGTACAACTCCATGTTGTTAAAAAGTCATACATTGGAAACAACTCCAGTTCCCTCACAAAAATTGTTCTGTACATGGGATATATGCCATATCTTATAACAAGGGTACAGCATGCTCCTGAGAAGCAGGGTATTTGGGTTTAAAACTCTGGTGACAGTACCAGAAGTCAAACCCACTTCCCACAGTCCCAAGCAAGTGCTGTAGCCCTGGTCACAGGGGGACAGAAAGTTGTCCACAATGCTTAGGACCATTTCATTCCAGCCCAAATACAATTGGTATTGGCTTGAAGAATTAATCCACTAAATGCTTTCTCAAAAAAACCCAAAAACCAAAACCACAAAAAAACCCCAAACCAAACCAAAACAAACAAACAAAAAATCCAATAATATCATAATATCATTCATTGCTGGGTGCTTGAAAGGAAAGCTGCCCAAACAGTACATATGGACAATAAAATAATTGCTGAAAAGAGCTGGTTTTTCCCTCACTTTGCAACTGTTTGTGCTCATACTTATATGAACACAAGAACTTACTCTTATGTGGCCTGCTTTTTGGCCATATTCTGACCACATTTCATATGTGGTTGAGGCCCCATCCCTGGAGACACTCAAGATCAGACTTGATGTGGCTCTCAGTAGCGTGATCAAGTTGGAGGTATCCCTGCTTGTTTCAGGGGGGTTGGACAAGATGACCTTTGAGGGTCCCTTCCAACTCGATGCAATCTGTGAATCTGTGAAAATGAAAAGGGAGAGTGAGCGCTATACTAAAGACTTCCCAAAGTGAGCTAAGTATTGAAATGGGTATTAAGACTGAGGAAAGAATTGCAAAAGAGCTAACAGAAAAACAGAGTGCTGGAAGAAGAGCTTGTTGTATCCAATGGTATGCCCAGCAGGTGATTAAATAGCAAAAGCAGCATGGCTGCCAAGGGCACACATTTGTTTCCCCCTGCAGTCACGAGCAAGTAACTTGGCAGGAGCTAAAAGGATACTATGCAGTTTATAGGATATTCTGACCTTCATAGTCCAACTCATCAGTAGGCACTGCAGAGGCATGGGTGGCTAAGGCCAGCTTGACACCAGATACATTTACCAGAGTCATGCTGCTAAGATAGCACAGTATTTTTAAACAACATCTCTATACTAACCTGGCTAGATACAAATGCAGAGCAAAAGACCATGGTGCTACCAATATCCCTCACTTAGGACAGAAAGCTGGAATAACAAACACTGGTCTAATTCTGGAAAGCTCCAAGGATCCACCATCGCTTCTGGGCAAACTCCAATGCCTAATTACCTTCACAGGGAAGATTTTGTTTCCTTATGCAGCATTGGCATTTTCCTTGCTGTGACTAGTAAGAGTGTCACCCTGTGTGCTCTGATGAGTGCCTTGGAGGAGGGTTGGTTTTCCTGTTTCTCTCACCAGCCAAACTCTGCTTCTCCTCCTTGCAGCACAGTCTGGCTGCTCACTGCCACCCTGATCATCCCACCTATGGAGCCTGGCTGGTATTCTTCAGTGTGGAAGCCTGTGGTGGTTTTAGGCTATGCCTTTAAAATTTAGTTACAGATTTTGAGCAGAAAAGTAGGGAAATATAAATAAATCACTATTGGGTGTAAAAAGGAAAACAAAATATTATTCTAAACAAATTCATGGGATAAATATCTAGAATAAGACCAGTTATACCAAAACAATTCTTTCTTCTTTCCTGACCTCTTCTGTTATGCTCCACTCAGGAGACATTAACCTGCTTATCAGCTGGCCTTGGCTGAGATGTTAAGCCTAACCCATTGCTTTCTCTCCGCTCCTTTTCTCCTGTGGGACAGGGGAGAGGGGGCAGTGGAATGGCTTCCCTGGTCTCTGACCAGGGGGGGTTTCGTGTTATTTGCTGATTGTAAATACCTGTATACTATTGTAAATACTGTATATTTTGTACATATTCATTGCATTCCATTGCAGAGTGTAGTTCTTTCTTGTAAATACAGCTTCATTTGCTTCTAACTGAGTTTGGTCTGGCAAAGTTAATGCTGCGGGGAGAAACTTCAACCCACCACAAAGCCCCAATGCCTTCCTCCTCATCCTATGGGGAGGAGGCAATGAAGACCCTATGGAGGCCATCACTCCTTCTCTGGCCTTTATAAAGTACTTCTCTGACAGCCTGCTCAGCATTTTTCTGTCATTTTGTTTTCATTTACAGTTCAAGTACTAAAAGTTTCATTATGATGTCATTAATTTTTTGTATTTCAATCTAATAAACTTCCTTCTCTTCCACCTTGACATTTATTTGCTGTTAATGCACAGGCCAGAACTGTTGCAGTTTATCTGGCCCAGGTAAAGCTTATTTGGCCATAAGCAAGAAGTAGACATAAGTTCTCACTGTGATATTTGCAGCTGTAGATGAATTTGTTTTATGATTCTGCATTGCTTAATTGCAAACCAAAACAGCACCCCTATGTGTTATTTCCATGTTCTGTGCACAGTGCTCAATTTGTGCACGCTTCAAACCATGAAAATATCCATTTAGGCAGTCACTTTCTACATCTTCATACAGAGAGATGGAGAAACTTGAGAAAACATGTATATGCCCATAATAGGAATAAAATAATTATAAAAATAAAGATTATACTTTAATAGAGATTGGTCTGACCAGAATGTTTTTCTTTTAACCAGTTATTGTGGTGCATCACTAATGGTTTCAACAGACTGAAATGGAGCTGCTGAAAACATTATGAGGTTTGCAAACATCTTACATTTTGGGCCACTGGTTAGACATGTAAACAGTTTGTCTGAGCTTTCAGAGCTGCAACAAATGAGCTAAACCTTGGAAAGAGAGTCAGCTTGAACGTATCAACTGTCACGCTTCAGCAGTCAGCCTGGATTTTTTTATACATAAATTAGCTTTTCCAAACAAAGAAGAATGTGTCTATTACCATGGGATAATGCTGTCACTTGATAAGGCTTAATTTTATGGTTGTTATAAATAGCTTTGTTGTAATCAGTCTTCATCCTCATTTCAGCCTGCTTTCTTGGCAAAGTCTCTGGCTTACAGTGAGGGCAAAGCACAGCAAAGGAGCACAAAGCTCTCTCCACAGAGCTCATCAGAAGACTGGAATTTCCTTACAAAGAGCTTGTATGAATTTCTAGATTTCATAATAACTGTTTCCAGACTAATAATATAATATTGGAATGAAAAAGTAAAGTCAGAGGCAAAGCCAAAGAAAGGTGCATGGAGAAACATAACAAAAATATACTTAAAATACATACATATTTTTTTATAAACTAGACATGTATGTCTTTGTTCTCTCACTATTTCTTCCTCTTCTATTGCTTCTTTTGTACACTGCTCTTCCAAGATCTTGACAACCTGATTGGGCCATCACAATATCACAGTATCTCATGCAGCATTTCTATTGTGTACTGCTCTCTCGTTCTTAAGTCATGACAGACTTTCCATGGTGGCTGTAAGAGTGCAGAGCCAGCTGTTCAACTGCATAGCAGTAACAGCACCAAAATAGCTGTTCTGCTCAGGACTTCCAGCCTCATCAATCTCCGTAACAGGCATTAGGAACCATGTGTGACACTGCTCTAGAAAATTACTGTGTGATGTGATAGTTGGCACGCAAAATAATGTTTGAACACTGAATGCCAGGGATAAAACTCATTAATCATTAGTCATTAGTGACCTGTCTGCAGGACAGCAGGGATTCTGGCATGACAAGGATAGAGACATCGTTGCTGCCCACTGGTTCTTGGTGGGGATGTCTGTGGTGGAAGCTGTCTCACTCATCCCTCCTTCCCCAACCTGTGAAAACTTTTTTTCACCTAAATTCTAGAGCAAGGACATTCATCTCTTTCAAAGGATAGCCTGGCTTACAGGCATACCACCCTCCCCATTGCCCTCTTCCCCATGGCCACACAGATGTGGAATTTTTCCCTCTCCAGGTGGCCTCACACCTTCCCACATTCCCAGGAAGGGGAAACCTGGATTCCTCCAAAAGCTTTCATTTCCTACCTTTGCACCCATGACAATGAGAAGAGGTGATGCCCTAGGAGGAAAAATGTGGAGAAAGATCACATTACTAAGGTCTATTTACCCCCTGCCACATCATTCTTCCTCTTTCTCCTCCCCATGATCACCTCTCCCTGGCACTCCTGAATCCAGTGCACCTTCTTTGCACCCAACAGAAGGAACATCTGCACCCCCAGAAAGCCTAATGAAAACCTTTATTTGTATTTTGCAGGCATGGGTAGACTAAACTCATTTGTGACAATCTGTAAATGGCCCATATTTTCTCTTAATCTCACACTAGTGGTTCCCACTGTACATTGACAGACTTTCATGTGCAGCCTCACAAAGTAATGTTTCAACTAATGTAATTTGTCTTCTCAAACGTGACATTATTTTGCACTTAAGTCTGTCTGCTTAAAGTGAGCAAGGACATAAGCGCTACCTAAGGTCCCCACACTGCACTGACCTTCCAGAGCTGGGGGACAAAAGGGAGCAGGCAAAACACCCTGTGAGCAGCTCAGCTGCATTGTGCTTAGCATAGCTCTTCTTCCAGACAATGAAAGAGACTTCTACTTTTGCTTACATTCTTATCTGTGCTGCGCCAGGTTCATGTGTTAGAATCTCTGAAGTATGTGGGTAACATAAACACCTTATTCAGATTGAACTATTGATATGAAGCTGCAGGCAAGCATAATGCTGCCCACATGTGTTGTAGTGCAGATAATTAGAGCTGGGCATCCAGGTACTGAAACATGACGAGTTTCAATGACATTCAGTGTGGGTGACAGGGAAAAAAAACCTCTGCAATGCAGGGAAGGAACAGCTTTGTGGTTTTCACTCCTCTGGATCTGATTTGCCATACAGCCTCATAAGAGTTGTTGTCAGTAGCTTAGCTACATTTGCTTGTTCTTCTACTTCCCTAGTTTCTCACAGCTGCAATAAACACACAGCTCTCTTTTTCTCCTCAAGATTCACCATACTGATCCAGTGTAAAAAACTTGCATAAATGTATACCTGTGACAAGGTGGCTTTCCAGTCTGGCAGTGCTCAGCAGGAATGCTGAAGGCACAAATGGCCTCACCTCAGTACAGATGGACAAATAATCCAGGTTGTCTTCATGGGGGATGGAAAACTGGACAAAATGGCCAGTAGTGTATAAGCTACAATCACCACATCCTACAGCAAGCAATTTCATTTGATCTTAGAACACCAGTGACTACTAATTGATGATGCCAGGTTTGGGTATAATGAGAGACAAGACAACCAGCTCAGGTGTGGACCCTCTCACCACTGGCACATAAACTGAGGCCAAAGTAATTTGGAGGAAAGGTCACAGCTTGGGTATAGTAGCTGACCTTGGAAGGCTACTGCAAAGCAAATGCAGGCACATGAAGAGCTAATTTTTTTCCCCATCCTTTGACAACAATAGTGCAAATTAATGTGGTTTGGCTGATGGTCAGCTTAAATAACAGCTTTGCCCTGTCAAGTAAATGGTGCTGAGGACAAGAGGAATCTACATCAAACAGACTAGAAAAGCCTCTGAAGTTTGCATTCTGTATTTCATACTATAAAACCTACGCCGTAATATATAACCTGAAGATAAGGACAGAAATATTTCCAAACTTATAATCTGCAACATGCATAACTACATGTGTGCAAAAGACAGCCAGATCTGATACTTATTAAATATTATCACAGGACTGAAGGATCTTAGCTGAGTATTAAATCTTCGGTGTGCTGGAATTTATGCAAATATACAAAAGAGACATTCTGCGTCTTATGGAATGAAATGTTCATAATGGCTTGATGAACTGCAACAGAGGTATGGAAAAATTATGCTGATATTATTTAAAGTAGCAATTTTAATGCTGAAATAGAAATATAAAATAGAATTTATAGGATTCTCATAACATTTTCACTCATTTTTGTATGTGTGTATATATCAAGGTACTCAACAGGTGAGCCTGATAGAAGACTGCATCTGTATTTTATGCAGAAACCAAGCATTGTTGCTTACTATGCATACTCTCACCAGTGAGCTGTAAGGTCCGTTCTTTCTGCGTTTGTTCTTTTCTTTTCTCTTCTTTCTTTACCTCACCCTGGACATCCTCCTTCTTCCATTCATTCTGTATTTAATGAGAAAGCTGTCATGTGGGAAAAGACAAAATCTGCTTCTCACATGTTTTAAAAGAAAGCAGTAGTGGGATTTCGATAGCCCTTCAGGGCATCATTACCCAGGAGGAGGTAGTCTGAGGCTCTCTTACAATGTCAAGGTCCAGATGGAAAAAGTCACTGCTTCTTGCATCTTTTTTGGGTTGAGACTTCACACAGGTACCAAATGGTTTACACAGAAATTCCTTCTATATCCAGAAACACAAACCAAGGCATTTGGGGAACTCTGAACTAGAAGAGCAAAGTGATTACAGACCACAGGCATCTCCAGAGTGACACCACAGCTCAGTTGGAGGGTATGTGCAGGATCTTTTGTTTGGGGCAGCTAAATTCTGCCCTGGTCTTTAGAGGCTGTGTCTGGACCTTAGAAATTTCAATCTCCAGTCATACAAAACTCATTAATATAACAAATATAACAGACTAATGACCTGTAAAATTTTGGTTTAAAATGCCTCTGGAGAGTTTCTACATTTTAAAAAGTAACTGAAGATTCATTTCCATTCTGGTTTTACTCTCATAACCCATAATGTAGAAAGCATTTAATATAAAAAGACTCTAAACCAAATCCCCTTTTCTCATTTTAATTGTACTCATATAATCTATAAACAATTTTATATCAAGAGACCGTAAAATGCATGCCTTTTTGCTTCTTTGCTATGCTGACTTTTCAGAATGGTACACATTTCTAAGATTCTGGAAGGAAGGGTTTATACAAAAACATTGATGCTATCTTAACTATTGTGCTCTGACCAACATTGCAGCAACAGAGAACACCAATAAAGTACTGCAGTGCTGTATAATTGTCTTATTAATTGGAACATTATTTACAGAGAGGGCTGGCTTCACAGCATGCACCTACTTTCTGAAATGCTTGCAGTACTCAGGACACAGCAGGCAGCCAGCATAAAAGTTCAGTTAAAGAACCAGTAAAATAGCCATCCATATAAGTGCAAGTTAATGAATTGAGTCCTCCTGGCAGGAAAACTTCGATATGAGCAAGCATTTTCAAACTTAAAGAGAGGTGACCTTAAAAGCCTGCCAAACCTCAAATGTAATGCAGCATTCATGATGATGGTGATGAAGAACAACCCCTCTTAGTTATTCTATTAAAATACATTGTATGATATGTTATAAACTGGAAATGAGAAAATAAGAAAGAAAACTACCCTTCTGAATGTATAGAGGGCACCACTTCACATTTAAATTACCTTCTTATATAGCACTGTACATACTAAATCCTGTGCATGGCAGTTGTTCATGTAGTCCTTCTTTGATAAAAGTTCTGCAGATACCATGAAAAGGAACTGCAATGCTCTTTCTATGCCACTAACAACTACATTAGTGCCAACTATTCGACAAATCATTTCGTATTTTCAATGTCCCAAATAAAATCCTTTCAGCTGGCAGAAGAGAAATGACGACATCTGTCCTTCCGCCTTTGCAATGTCCAACAAACTTAGCAAATTCACTGGAAGAAAAAGAAGCAAAACAAAAACCACCAACAAAAAGCATGCAGGGCTTACAGCTTTGAGGGCTTGTTTTCCCCAAGATTAATGTTTCATTATCATATATGAAGTATAGCACAGCTTACTATGCCAGTAGTACAGCTCCAGTGCTGAGTTCCTAAATTACTGTGTGGTTTATTCAGTATGGGTACACAACGCTGTCTTTTGTAAGAGTATTAGGGCAGTCAATATTTTCACAAAATACCTGAAAAAAATCCTTTCTATAGTTTACTTCCCAAAATATCTGATATTTGCAGACTTTTGGACAGATTGCCCTTCTAGCCAGACCAACCTAGCACAGTGCAAAGCAGGAAGATGATTTTTGCTGTTAACACTGAGCTGCCATAAATCAAGCTTTCATTGTGGACTCTTTTGATGCGTCATTCATGATGCTATAACTTGCTCTCGGTTCTCGGAAACTGAAGCCAGTTGCTTCCTTGGCAATTATATGGTATAATAGCAGCCTGGATCCCAGTTCATCTGCAATGAACATTAAAGCCTTTAATGTTAGGTATTCAGTGGAAAACAGCACTCTGGAGTCAAATTTCCTCTGCGGATGTGGTAAGTTCTCTTTTCCCACAAAAAAACCCCAACAACAACAACAACAACAAATAAAAACCCCACCCTGAAAATCAACATTGTTTTTTTTCCCCTCTGGTGCTTTGAAGAAAATCAACTAGTATGAAGTTTTCAAAAAAGCATCTGTTTGTTCAACACATCCCATCCTTGTCTAGGTACCTACCTGAGACAGACCCACCTCTGCTTTCATTGCTTTATGCAATCCAGCTTCCATTGCTCTGCAGCTCACACTTTATTTTGGCTGGGTCCGCCACCATCCATCATGACTAATCCTCTATTTGCCCAAAGGAAAGAAGTGCCTAGGGACAGACAGCAACAACATCCAAGCAGGTTACAAGCACTGCCAGTTTTTGGATCCCACATATGTATTTGAGAAAACGTACAGTGCTCTTGGAGAGCAGACAGATGGAAAGCAAGGAAATCCAAGTTCCTGACTTCTCTTTAGTTCAAAGCCCAATTATTCTTTTTCCCTACAGAGCAGCTACATTAACTTCAGCTTTTTGGATCACATTCGGTTGAGACAGGCAATAAGCACATTACTATAGCAGTTTCAAACACTGGTGGCATTTCCTTGACTTTTGCCAAGTATAGAATTATTACATATTGTTCCTAGATTTGTTAGCAGCGCTCCCCAGAAAGCCAATTGCACTCCAGAAATCTTTAGGGTAGTATTTTGCATTAGCTAACACTGTAAATAGAATTATCTTCCAATATGATCTTCCTTTCAAAACTGATACTCCAGACCAATGGGGTCTTTCCCCCACCCTCCCACCCCCCAAAAAAATAGCTACTTTGAAATGGACTTATTCCATGTTTCCACTGAGCAAAAGGAACAAAAAAAAAGATGTAAGGAATATATTTTAACCTACCTCAGTAATGTAAGCACAGAGATTTAAATGGGTGAATATGTTGGATTAGTGCTCCCATAATATAGATCAGACCAACTTATATTTGGCTAATTGCTGAATCAAGTTACTAGAAGCTTGCATTTCAAATGCAGACAAACTATGATGAAAGCTTAGTGGCTTTCTACAATGGTGTAACTACATCAGTGGACAAGGGAAACCGACAGATGTCATCTGTCTGGACTTATGTAAGGCCTTTTGGACACAGTTCCCCACACCATCCTTCTCTCTAAGCTGGAGAAACATGGATTTGATGGGTGGACTGACCAGTGGATAAGGAATTAGTTGGATGATTGCATACAAAGAGTAATGGTCAACTCAATGTTTAGATGGAGAGGAGTGACAAGAGGTGTCCCTCAAGGGTCTGTATTGGGACCAGTGCTGTTCAATATCTTCATCAATGAAACAGACAGCAAGATTGAGTGCACTCTCAGCAAAGTTTGCAGACAATACCAAGCTAAGTGATAATACTCAGGACAGGATGCCAACCAGAGTGATGTACATGGGTGGAAGAGGTAGGCTGAGGAGAATCTCCTGAGGTTCAACAAGACAAAGTGCAAGGTTCTTCATATAGGTTGATATCAATACAGGCTGGGGGATGATGAAATTGAAAGCAGCCCTGCAGAAAGAACTTGGGGGTACTGGTGGATGGGAAGCTGGACATGAGCTAACAATGTGCACTTGCAGCCCAGAAGGCCAATTGCATCCTAGGCTGCATCTATAGAAGCACGGCCAGCAGGTTGAGAGGTGATTCTGCCACTTTGCTCTGGTGAGATTCACCTGGAGTACTGTGTCCAGCTACAGGGCCCCCAACATAAGAGAGACATGGACATGCTGGCAGATCCAGAGGAGGGCCAAGATGATCAGAGGGCTGAAGCACCTCTCCTCTGAAGACATGCTGAAAGAATTGGGGCTGTTCACCTCTCCTCTGAAGACAGGCTGTAAGAATTCGGGCTGTTTGGCCTGGAGAAGAGAAGGTTCAGGGAGACCTTATAGCTACAGTTCAGTATCTAAATGAGACTGACATGAAGGCAGGGAGAAGGACTGTTTAGAAGGGCTTGCAGAGATAGAATGAGGGGCAATGGAGCAGGGGAGAGTTAGGTTGGACATAAGAAAGAAGTTCTTTACAATGAGAGTGCTGAAATACTGGATGTGGTTGTGGCCCCACCCCTGGAGACTTGATGTTGACCTGGGCAGCTTGATTTAATTGGAGGTGTCCCTGCTCACTGCAAGGGGGTTGGACAAGATCACCTCTGAGGGTCCCTTCCAACCCAATGCAATCTGTGAATCTGTGAAATAAATGTTTTTCATGTTCTAAAGCTACTCTCCAGTCCCTATCAGAGATGACCCAGACTCAGGCAAGCCCATAGCAGGCTGGATCTATATCATGGCTGTCTATTGGGCTATACACTGGCACTAAGCTTCTAGCTGCCATCTTCTGTTTCTTTTCTTATTTGTTGTCAATGACAAAAGCATTTTCTGGCTGCTGTAACTGTAGTCCCTCTTCTTGTTTCTGTCATAGTCATGGAATAAACTTTGAGTTACAAATGTAAAATATGCATTGCTGAAACATGTGAATTCCCACTCTTTTATCATCTTTTATGATTTCTGGAAGCTTTGCTAGTTCTAGTGTTGATTCTGATTCAAATTATATCAAACACTGTTTATGTTACCTAACAGCAAGACACACAGATGGTATACATTTAACTAAGTCAATTTTTACTATGGGTTACACCTGTTTCAGGCTATCAATCTGACACCTACCTGGAGCATCATTAATTTATTTTTTTAAACTTTATCTTAAGGTAAATAAGTGTTTGTCCAAATTCTTCTGACAGTGCTTTTTTGAATTGATTTCACTCTGTCTGTTACAATACAAAGAGAACACTGTTGGGCCTGCAATGTTTGATTTATTATTTCAGATGAAGAGCTCTTGAAATGCTCACTAAATTTGATCTTTCTCGTAATTACAAATGCAGCATCTATATCATACCCATGTGCATGTGACATATTTTTCTTGAGAGACAAAAAACCACAACCAAAGCAACCTACAATCTCCTCAGATATGAAAGAAATAAGAACCACAACTCTAGGTATGTGTTCTTTGGCCTAGAATACATTTATTAATGCATTATATGGATCTAAACCAAGATAAAATTGTGCTGAAGAAATGCTGAATGTTATTTTTCAGAGTTTGAAGGGGTACCTGTGGAAGACAGGTAGATGGAAGATGTCTGAATTTTACAACAATTTTGTAAGCATGAGCTATATTAAGAATAATAGGATTATGGTATTACAACTCAAGCTGTGATAGGGCTGGAGGAGGTTACTTAGACCATGTGGTCTAAGTAATTGCTAAAGAGAAGAGAGCCAGGAGCTAATCCTCAGCACTGAGACCAAATGGTAAGCACAGATCTATGCTACACAGCTCTTGTTCCTGCAACTTGTCTCATCTCATGTGGTCCAACAGAAAATGTTTTCTTTCAAATGTTTTTTCCCAGTTCAAAATGTCTGAAGTAATATACAACCTGTGTCACAGGTTGCCAGAGTGGTGGCTTTGTACCACAAAGCTGCATGTGTGTATAGCATGTCTAAGGGTGTGAAACCTGCTGGGATAGCATTGGAAAATTATGTAGGATGGAAGGATTCACACTTGGTGCAGTCTTGTCCATTATCACAGTATATTAGAGGTTGGAAGGGACCTCAAGAGATCATCAGGTCCAATCACCCTGCCAAAGCAGTATCACTTAGGGTAGTCCTGGATGATGTCCTGGATGATGTCCTGGGATGAACTAGTTTGCAGAAGTGAGCCCAGCCATTGGTGAGATCTGTGAGCTCAGCAGAGAGGTTCATCCCTGGGCACACAATACATCTTATTGTGGTATACAACTCTCCACAGTTCCACCTGAGACTTGTGGTCTATTTTGGCATTCAAAGAGCACAACACACAAGCACAGAGAGCCTTCCAGGTGCTGTTCTGGTCAGAGGTTGGCACTTAAAGGGCAAGATCCTAAAGAACCTGGTTTGACTGAGAAGGTTCTTGCATGCTGTCTGGTACAAAAGAGGCATTGATCCATTCTCAAGACAGATGAACAGAGGCAGGGAAAACAACAAGACTGGGGAGAGACCTTTTACACCAACTCTGGTCAGTGCTCTCTCCAATTTCAGGCTCCCACAGGAACATTATGCTTTTACCCTGCAATCACTTGTGTGAGGAGAAGGAAGCAGAATTCTCATGCAGGACACTCTGCAGCTGTTTCCAGACCAGTAAAAGCAATTAGCAGGGACCAGAGGGATTTTGGTGGCATTCTTGGATCTTGCCAAAGAGTGGCGCAGCACATGCCAGCAGTCACTCAGCAAACCTAGCCAAAGCTCTATTATTGATCTTGAATGCCCCCTCCTTTCCCTGCAAGATACTGGAAATAGCATAAGGCTCTCCATTCACCTGGCAGTGCAGCCTACAAACACAGCAGGGAAGTACCATGGGACTCAGCACATGGCAGAGATAGATACGTTCTTCCTGCTCTTGGTCTCTGTTTACTTGAACATCTTTCTTCCCTTCTTTTGCAGACTGAGCCTTAGGGATATTGCATGGCTGCAGAGTTAGTAAAATTGATACCCATGACCATGCCATCTCCTCTAGACTCATGATCTCAGAAGCTGCCATGCCATTCCCTCTAGACTTCTTCTCTAAGCAAGTCTTGGGGCATTTAGCTAGACAGCAATCTAGCTAAATGTTCTCATACAAAGTCACAAAGTGTAGGTGTGATAACCCAGATGAGTGTTTAGCATCTCCACACAGTACCAAGAGCATCAAGGATGCTGGCTTGGGCTTGTCCCTCAAGGTCTTCCAGCATGGAGCTGGGCACTGAAGGTGTGCTCCCCCTTGGTGCTGAAGGAGATGGAGACCTAGTTAGTCTTCTGAAAGATTGTTGTAGGTGTCAAGTAGGGCTGCCTGTCTCAGCCATATAGAGCATAAGCTACAGCCATGGAGGTAACACTCAAAATACCTACATCTTGGAGAATTGCACAGGAAAGACATTCTAAGACTCCTGATGATGCTTGAGTTCGATTCCAAACTTCTTGGACCTACCATGCTAAACATAACCAATATATGCTACAGCATGGACTTAAGACTGTAGTGAATACTGTTGCTTTGTTGTCTGACAGTAATTCCCTCCTCTTTTTGTCCCTGGTAGTTCTTCTCTTGATTGCTGTTGTGAGACCACTACTATTTAAAAGAACTTGAAGAATGCAAATAAAGGGTTGGTCACTTGCTTGCCTCACTGGTACCTTGAGGCATTTCTCCTGTGCTTAGTGCCCATCACCAAAGCCTGATGTCCATCCACTCGATCTCATTTTCAGATATATTCTGTGGCCCCAGGAGACACTTGACACAGTTTAAAAATTAGCACTCTATCCAAAGATAGGAACATTGCCAGCTAGTCAAGCACCACTGAAAGTTATCCATTTTTTATTCTGCCTAGCTAGGTACTCCACCTTCCAAAAGCAAATTATATACTTTGCTTTCCAATATTTTTCACCATTCTGGCTTTCCTGCCCTATACTCACTATTAAATTTTATTCTTACTTGTTCAGACCACTGCCCTGCTACAATGAGATCCAGGAGTTAACTTTCTTAGTGTTCTTCCTGGGTTTTTGTTGTTTGTGTGTGTGGGTGGTGGTGATGGTGGTTTGGGTTTTTTCTTTTAATTTATTTTAATCTGTAGGAACAAAACAGATGGATAGAAGAAAACGGGGAAAAGAAGGTAAATACAAGACTAATGGAACACTGGGAAGGAAGATGAGAGGAAGGGGAGAGACCAATTAGTAGCCATCAGCCAGAAGTCAGCTGAAACTGAGCTGCGTACATGGGCTGTTTACTTCACTGCTGTCCCAGAGTGTGTGAAAGAATGAGGCCGTGACGTTCATCTGCTCTGCTTTTTGCTACAATTGCTTTGCTTCCTCCACCTCTAAATTGTTTTAATCTTTGGAAAGGCTTTCTCTGTTGTGTCGTGGTTGTTGCGAACAGAAAGAGGGTGAGCAGAAGCCATTCAAGTCGATACATTATATATTTAATCACTGTTTCCTCTGCTGCAAGGCTTATTGCTAGAGACATACTTTCCATTTTATGCATCCCTCCCTTGGGTCACATCTAATTCTTCATATCATGGCTGACATTCAGGCATTTAAATTACAGCTATCTTGCCTTGCAGACTGCAATGACTTTCTTGGCTTTAGAGTATTTGCTGTCCAGATGGTTGCAGTCAAATAAGAAACAGGTGGCATCACTGAACATGGCTTGCCTATAAATTTCTTCAGAAAATAGAGTAAAATTTCAAAATATATTTAAGCTTTATGATCTGTATTATTAAAAGGCATTTCATTCCTAGATAGTCTACTAACCTCACTGGGACATGGGGAGAAAGAGCCCTGAAAGAGTCTCTGTGCAATTTAAAGACAAGTATTTCTTTGGCTTGAGTCTTCTTTCCTCAAAGAATAGACACTCCCTTGATGAGTTTGGCTCCCACCTCGAACACTTTTCTTCTCCTTTCATTGAAATCTTTCACCAGCATTCCCTCCACTAGATGGTACTAGGGCAACACATTTGTCTTCAAGGACTTTCCCAGCGGTGATAATCATAAAAAAAAAAAAAAAAAAAGTCCCTTGCATATAAAGCAGAAAATGGTCAGCTGCCTTTTTGGGGTGCAAGAAACTTCTGATGAAGTCCATTAAACTTTAGAAGTGGAATACTCAAAATTTAGCAAAGGAAACAGGTGGTCTGAGCAAATACAGCTTGCTCTTGCACCTGTTACAACCTTCTTCAGTTGTATGTTATCACATTAATTTTTCCATAGTTTTGGTTTTATTTGTCCTCTAAGAGCATATATAATTCAAAACATTGTTACAGCAAATAAATGGTAAGAACTATAATAAAATTAGATCCTACCACTATCTTAGAATAGAATAGAATAGAATAGAATAGAATAGAATAGAATAGAATAGAATAGAATAGAATAACAGGTTGGAAGAGACCTTTGAGATCATCATGTCCAACCTATCATCCAACACTATCTAATCAACTAAACCATGGCACCAAGTGTCCCATACAGTCTCTTCTTAAACACCTCCAGTGATGGTGACTCCACCACCTCCCAGGACAGCCCATTCCAATGGGCAATCACTCTCTCTATGAAGAATTTCTTCCTAACATCCAGCCTTTCCCAAAAGTTACATTTAACAAAAAAAAAAAATTCTTTTGCCTGTCCATATCAACACTTGCATAGATTATTTACTGCAAAGCAAAGCAAAACTAACTTTTACAACTTATACAGCTGAATCCAGTAACGCATTGGTGTCACAGGCAGCCAGCAGCCCAGTAAATGACAGTGCCCTTGCACATGACAAAAGTCATAGGTCTTACACTAATGTTGTTAGTATCAGGACTTTTATACCTTTGGGGCTTTTTCAGGTGGCTGAGTGAGAGTGTAGAAAGATGAGTGAAATCTACATATTCATAGTTGTATCAGGATTCTTACATTCTAGAGGTGAGTGTGATACCTTAGTCCATGGGCAATGTTCAAATCTTACAGCTACTTGAGTTGCAAGATTATCCAAGTGAGGTGCAACTCTGCCCCAAGGAAAACATAATTGAAATAAGGTTTGTACAACTTGTCAGCCAAAAATGCTGTACAGCAATGAAGAAGCAGGACTCCCAGGCTGTGCTGGAGGTTTTGACAGCTCATCCAAAGAGCGTGAAGGTAAAAGAAAGGAGAAAAAAAAAATCCCAACCATATATATAAAACACCTAGCTATTAGGGCATGCTGGTATGAGTCTCACAGTTTTAAACTCAAGAATAACTGATTGATTTATTTGTTTATTTAATAAGAAAAATTTGCAGACTGTCTGCAACAATTAGCCACTTTTCTCCCTGTGTGACTGAAGGATCTAAAACATTTTATATACCTCTTCTTCACATCCTCCAACTGTAAGGCCTTCCTGAACTCTAGAAAAACATTAGAAGAGACAAAAGAAAAAGATAGTATGTCATTATATCTTGTAACTCCAGAAACTTTTATTGGCTATTAATGTTACAATAATGTATGACATTCCTCAAGAACCTTCAAGTTGACGGCATCAGCCTCTGTAAGATACTTTGGGGGCATTTTTATGGTGGAAAAATGGGCTTTCATCAATCTTGTTCTTTTGGGATATACATTTCAGAATTCTACTATGAAAGTTCACTTGAGGGAAAACAGTGTCAGTTAGTTCCACCAGCACTAAAGCAAGATTTACTTTTCCTTCATTTATTTTCCAAAACTGGTACCATTTTCATGCATGTAAAGAGTTTTTTTGCCTGCTAACAACTCTTTACTATGACTGACAGGAAGTTGAGCTTTTCTTTCCTCTCACTAATACCACCATTGTATGTGCCTTGTTAACCAGTATTGTGTATCAGTCACAAGCTGACTCCTTTGTGTCTTTGTAAAGTATCAGTTTAGTCAGCATTATCTACTGGGGAGACAATGCGGCTGGTAAACGTGAACACACAAATCCTGTAGCATTATAAGACTTGAAAACACTGGTTCACCCAGGAGCCCCGGAGGCTGGAAGGAGGAGAGGCTGCAGCCATAAAGCCGGCTGTCCATCAGCAGCTGGGCACTGCAGAGTCCGAGGGAGTGGGCAGCCAGCCAGAAGAGGCCTGGCTGCCAGGACAGGCACTGCTGCCAGGACAGGCACTGCTGCCGGGGCCGAACAGCGCGCAGGGGCGGCCGGGAGCTCAGGCAGTGTCTGTTCTGACTGCCAGTTGGGTTGCTTGGCTGGAAAAGAAACTGTGTCATCCAGATCTGCCTGCCAACCTGCCTGACTTGACTATGCTGATCTCTGACCAGACTGACACATTCTCTATTATGATTGTTGCGTGATCAGGCTTTTCCAGTAGTAAACTGATTTCTCTGCATTAAAAATCAGCACTAAAACCAAACCCTGTGGAGTGCACAGAATGTCGCAGCTCAGTTGCTGGACCCTGCACTCCACAAGGAGTCTGCAGCTCCTCATACCCGCAGATATGAGTTGGCTCCCTGTACGTCTCCAGGCAAACTCGAAAAGGGAAGGTCAGACCAGTGCAGTCTCTCCTTCCATGTTTTCCTGCCTGAGTGATGGTCAGCAGAAACACCCAACCCCCACTGCAACAGAGAGGGGGAGGGCAGCAGCTCTGTGGGGGTTCTGTGTCTTCGGATGAAATTGTCCCTTTGTTAGTCCAAAATAGCTCAAATTGGGCAACTTTCCAAGCATGCAGTGAAAGACCTCTGTTTGAGACAGTGCTTAGAGAAGGCTGAGGATGGAGGACTGAAAAAGAGGTGCCTGACTGGCTGGCTTCCCACCAGAGTGATTAATGTAATGTTGCTGGGATTTTACTGCAATATTAATGAAGTGTTAGGGCGCCTGGAGCACTGGAAAAACATCTCTGGAAAATATTACTAAAAATCTGAATTGGTGCATTGGATAACCTTTCATATTTTTTTCTTCTTGCCCATAGAGTCCTTATCGTGCCAGAGGAAGGCTATAAATAATAACGAGAAAAAGCAAGACTACGCAGGCAATGCTCCTTCCACCTCCCGAAGGAGTGGCGGCCCCACCGCCAGCAGGCTCTATGTGCCAGCAAACCCATGGGAGCCTTGTGCAGGGGCTATGAGGGGGGCTTAAGTCTGCTCCCACCCAGCCTCTCTGGACTCCCAGTCAGTGCTCAGGGGGCAGGAGAGAGAACGCCTGTGGAGTTCTGCTTTGCGGAAGAGTATTGGGGTCTGACAGAGAATAGGTAGGGCTGGTTTAGGGCTGCCCTTTGCATTGATGAAGCTTGCATCTAGGACGCTCGGTGTAAAATATCTCTTTTTTTTTTTTTTTTTCCCCGTAAGCCATTATTTCCGTTTTTCTTGGCTTTGTCGTGCCTTCCCCCCAACACCCCCCCCCCCCCCCCCCCCCCCCCCCGCCTTCCCGCAATCCTTAACTGTTCCAATCTATGTCCAATCTATGTTTTAATCATCTCATTTTTTCTCATGGTAGCAACTGTGGGTTTGGGGGTTGTTTGGAGAGGGAGGGATTTGTTGCTGTTTTGTTTGTATTTGGTTTTGGTTGTGTTTTTTTTAACTGCTGTACTTCAAACTAGCCTTGACTGTCTAAAGCTTCCAGTTGCTAAGCGACTTTTCCCCTCCGCCCCCACCCCTCCCCCCTCCCTTCCCCCTTCCCCCTCCCCGCAGCCTGGTTGCCATAGCGCTGCTAGCCTCGGCTATCAAGTAGCAGAGAGCAGTCATTACTCACTGGGGAAAAAAAAACTCTTACCAAAAAACAGGGATGCATGGGCAAATAAACATTTTCTTTCCCTTTTAATTCATTTTGCGAGCCAGCAGGAGGATCCCTGCGCCCATTACAGCTGCGACTGCACGCTGTGTTATTTTCTTGTGGAAGTTTTTTGTTTGGTCTCTGCGTTAAAATAGGATGGACTGCAGTGCTGACTCATGGACACCTGTGACACGTTCATGGCAGCAACAGATACTTGCCACAGATATACTTTCTAACAAGCTGTTTTTCATACCTGGGCAACTGATATCACACCTTCCATGACTGCAATTCATCCCAGTGCAATCAGGAGCTCTGCAAATCTGAGTATCTTTCCTTAGAAACCGAGTGATACTGTTAGAGCTTTTCTCTGGAGACATTTTTTAGTAACAATAACATCATACTTACATAAAATGTGTGGAGTGCTGCCATAAAAAGATGAGAAGAATACACAGCGTTTAATAATTAGCTTTTCTTTTCAAATGCACTAAGCCAAATCTGTATGCAGCCAAATCTGCATGCACAATCATATCTAGAGAAATAGGAAGTTGTCTGTTTTTGAAAGAAAAATCATATCCCCACTGGCTTGGTTGAGACAAAAGTTAATATCAGCCATAAAACACAACAAACAAGAAGGAAAACCTGACATCTTTCTGTTCTAAAATGGTGAGCTTTCTTGTCATCAGTTTACCGATTGTCAGGCTTTACCAGCTGGGTGCTATAGGGTAGCATAGAGCATTGAAATACAGACCCAGTGTCTCTAGTCAACCATGCCATTGATCATACCCAGGGGGGGGAAAAAATATTACTTTTCCATAAAAATGAAAGTGTGCCAGCGTTAAAATATCTCCTAATGAAGACCTCTGTAGTATACGATTACCCATGTGAGAACATAAAACATGAGTTAAATTTAAGTATCAACTCCAGCTGGGGGAGAGAGGCTTTTCCACCAGTAAATGTTGCAAGTTGTAGTTGGGTTGGACAAGGAATAGTTACAGTTGTTTTGTGACTTTAGCTTCCATTTATCTCATGGAAAGCCTCCACCTCCGGTTGTCAATATAAAGCCTCTCTTAACATTCAGTGAACTTTCTTCCCACATTCTGCAGTCAGTGAGATATTGCGATAATAAATGCAGTGAGGAGCTAGACTCTGTGTCCTTACATGCCCTTCCATTTATCCAATCCAGCATCTGCCTATTTGAACGACTGCATCAGATACAGGCAGAATGCCAGCTATTAAAATGTTACACCTACCGCCACGGAGCTGCATTGTACATTTTGTTTTTCCCTCGTCCTTGAAAAGGACTCACTCCTGAAGTAAAAAGGAGGGTACTTAATGACTCCTTGTCTTCAATTCCCTATTTACCAAACTATCTGCTCCCTGATTTGCTACTTTGTATTCTTCATGATACTCTTTGGAACATTAAATATCATTATGCAAGAGAAGTCATTTAAGAAAGAACCTTTAGCAACTGTATGGAAAACTGATTTCAAACTCCATTTCCGCTTTGATGAAGCATGCAAATCAAATATTGTGATAGAAGAAGGGGGGGAAGGGACTATTTTAAATGTTCCCTTTTTTAAAAAATCAGGATGGTTTTGTCCTTCTTAGGAGCTCACGTGATATAACTTCAGCTAGAGATCCCTGTGCTCAGAACCCAGACACCAGTGAGGTTTCAATAAATTGACATTTCCTTGTTGAAAAAAACCCTGCCAAAAGTATTCTTAACTTTACCGCCTGTTGTTCTAAAGGAACTCGGGACTCGAGAATGGCTGTGTTCAATAAATCGGGAATTGAAGGTCTATGGACAGACCTTTTTGTCCTGGGAATATTAATTTAAGGAAAATATTGCCAGATTTATTATGGCAAGACCCTTGCCTAATCACAGAATTAGGTGATGATCCTTACTGTCAATTAGATTGTTTTAGCTCTAGGCTTCATTCCATCCAGAAGATAAATTACTGGAATAAAGGTTAAATATCCAAATTAAAAATATTATTGCCTGTGTTCCTTGATGTTTGAAATGGCAATAGAACAAATTAAACATTAACCTAATAGGACCAAGGCATCTCTATTTGCACGGTTTTGACATCTGAATTGGGCAATAACTTCTCTATGCTGAAATTATGCAATGGTTGTTAGTCAGTCTTTCATTTCCTCAAGCACTTGTGCAGAGATTACATCCTTATATTATATTTTATTATGACTCATTAAAATGCTAATCAACAAAAGTACACTATTGCAGTTCCAGGAGAGATCTACATCACTAAATAGGACTTAATTTTGATACCTTTCTCATACCTAACACATCAACAGCTTTCTTTCCTAAGCCTATCAATGTTTGTTTTGTGCATTGCCAGTTTCACTGCACCTGCTTTATGTGAGTCTTCTGTTTCTGATTTCTTTCCAGCTCCCTAACTTTCTCTCCTAACACCCTGAATCTACTCTCAAGGTAAAATCACTGTATCACTGTTCAAGTCCTCCATGAGAGCCACCTTCTCTGCTCTACAATTTCGATACTTCACCTACCTAGGCCTAAATTTTTTTCTCTGTTCACACAAAGCTTTTGATTGCTGCTTTTCCTCTTCAATTCCAGCCCTTCTTGTTTGTGTTCTGCATTTTCTCTTCTGTGTTGGGTTTGTATGTAGTGGGGGAGGGGCTACATGGGTGGCCTCTGTAAGAAGGTTCTAGAAGCTCCCTCGGCTCCAAGTTCACTTCTGGCCAAGGCCACATCAATTAGTGCCTGTGTGATAGCATTTAAGAGGACTGCTGGGCAAGAGTTTGGAGTGGAGGAGAGAAGGATGTGATAGAAACAATTCTGCAGGCACCAAGGTCGGTGAAGAAGAAGAGGGGTGGTGCGCCAGAGCAGATTCTCTTGCAGCCAGTGGTGAGATGGCAGGCTGAGCCCCTTGAGGCTCATGGTTAACAGTGGAGCAGAGTCCGGTTTGTAGCCCATAGAGGACCACACTCCCGAGTAGGTGGCTGGTGCCCCAGGAAGTCAGTGACTGTGAGGGAAGCTTGCACTGCAGCAGCCTGTTGCTGGGAGGACTCAACCCAGCAGAAGGAACACAATCTGGCATAGTTCCTGAAGAGCTGCAACCCTGTGAGAAAGACTCACATCATAGGAGTTTATAAAGGACTATCTAGCATGGGAGGGATCCCATGCTGGAGCAGGGGAAGACTGTGAGGAGTCCTCCCTCTAAGGTGGAAGGAGTGGCAGAAACAACATGTGATGTCCCCCTGAGCTGCTGCAGAGGGAGGAGGTAGGAAAATGAACCCAGGAAAAAGGGAGAGATGGAGGGAAGGTGCTTTTAAGATGTGCTTGTATCTCTCATTATTCTACTCTTATTTTATTGGTAAATAAGCATTGCTATTGTTGTTTAAATTAAATAGATTTTTTTCCCCAAGTTGAGTATGATTTCTGCAAGTGACTGCAATTACTGAGTGAGCCCTTCCTTTCTACACCATTGTCTCAACTCTTGAGCCTTCTGTTATATTTTCTCCTCCCCGCCCCACTGTTATGGTAGGAGTGTGTGAGCAGCTGCATGGTGTTGAGCTGCCCACTGGGTGGACCTAAACCATGACATAGAATAGAATAGAATAGACCTTTGAGATCATGGAGTCCAACCTATCATCCAACACCATCTAATCAACTAAACCATGGCATCAGGTGCCCCATCCAGTCTCTTCCTCAACACTTCCAGTGATGGTGACTCCACCACCTCCCTGGGCAGCCCATTCCAATGGCCAATCACTCTTTCTATGAAGAACTTCTTCCTAACATCCAGCCTAAACTTCCCCTGGCACAGCTTGAGATTGTGTCCTCTTGTTCTGGTGATGGTTGCCTGGGAGAAGAGACCAAGCCCCACCTGGCTACAACCTCCCTTCAGGTACTTGTAGACAGCAATAAGGTCTGCCCTGAGCCTCCTCTTCTCCAGGCTAAGCAACCCCAGCTCCCTCAGCCTCTCCTCATAGGGCTTGTGCTCCAAACCCCTCACCAACTTCGTTGCCCTTCTCTGGACACGTTCCAGCAAGTCAACATCCTTCCTAAACTGAGGGGCCCAGAACTGGACACTCAAGGTGTGGCCTAACCAGTGCTGAGTACAGGGGCACAATGACTTCCCTGCTCCTGCTGGCCACACTGTTCCTGAAGCAGGCCAGGATGCCTCTTGGCTGCCTGGGCACACTGCAGGCTCATGTTCAGCCTACCATTGACCAGTACCCCCAGGTCCCTCTCTGCCTGGCCGCTCTCCAGCCACTCTGACCCCATTTCATTTTAGTTTGTAGTTTTGCTTGTAAATACAGCTTCACAGTTCCAGCTGAGCTGGTCTGAAAATTTAATGTTGGGGGGAATTTTCAACCCACCACAGTAACATTACTTTCCTCTGGTGGAAGTTAAAATTTCTATATCTTAACTTCTGATTTTTAAACATTTGCATTGAAATCTAAAAATTTAATCCAAATGTTCAAATATATTTTTCTTTGCTTTGCAAAAATAATTGAGAATGAATGCTCAGTTTTAATTCAGAGGCGGCTTTTACCTCTTTCAAAGATGCCACTATGCTGTCAAGAGGAGTCATTCTTGTCCTTTAGCCCCATCAAAATAATTATGTCCCTTCTCCTTCAACTTCTTATCAACTCACTTCTTTGAGTTATTGGTTTATTTTCTTGTGTCCCTAGAGTCTGGGGCTACTGAGGCAGGATTTTTTTACTGCTTTGTGTTTTAACTTAGGTCATGGCATCAGGATGCCCCAGGTTTATCTGATCACGAGCAGTAAAAGCAAACAGTGATGACAATCTTGAGAAATGAGAAAGCTGGCCTGTGTAAAAGAATTGCTCTTACCCTCATCTGATAAGAGCCATAACCAGGATTTGCTGAATCTGGACTACCATGCTACCATGATTTAGTTTATATAGTTGTGACTGAAGAAGTTTGAGGCAATCTGGCTGCTTTCAAAATAACTAAGTTGATCATCTGAAGTCATTGGCTCGCACTCCAGTTGCTTACACAAGTTTTTTAGCAGTAGCATGTTTGTCTGTTGTGCACCTAGTATAACTCTTATTTTTCTGCTACCGTAAGGCATTTTATCAAGTACACAAATCATGCTGAGTACTGCAGTATTTTTGAGTATGTGCATGTAATTCTAACACATAGCCTCAAAAGAAAAACCTCTGTCAGAATTATAGATCACTGGATACTCATTATTTGCCATTGTTTGGATTTCTGTCCAAAACATTTTATTATCCTTTTAGTCTGATAGCAGTTTTCTACACCATTGTGCAAGCTTTAGTATTACTTAGCAGTTAATCTCACCTGAAAATGGAATAACAGGCTTCTTTGTCTACCCAAATTTACACTGTTTGCTGTTTGATCTAATCAAAGAAAAGTAAACACCATACATTTTTATCCCACTACTCTCCTTCCACTGTACTTTCCAAATACTAATGCAGTCCATATAGACAACTGGAAAGTGAAAAAAAAAATGAAATAAAACAAGACACATGCAGAAGAGGTTAAATTCCAGTTTGAAACAGCCTGTGATAGAAAATAATAGTATCTATTAAAAGCAAGTAAGAGGAACTCTAGCATGTTCTCTGGATGTTCTGAAGGTCTGGCTGGCATCCATGGGTGCTCAGATGGTGCTGTGATGGAGACATTCATAAATTAGTGGATAGATAAAAACTTCTTTGTTGTTGTTTTGTTTAAGCTTTGTATAAATAGGATTTCTTTCTCAAGTAACAAAGAAGTGATGAATTTCCTATCAAAATGATGGTGACTTCAGGTAAGCAGTTTTCTAAGTGCATTAGAGGATGAACTTTCTATTCTGTTTCTAGAAAATACCTGTATCATATCCTATATGTCCATACTTTTCAATTGAAGATGCTCAAGTAGAATTCTAATTCTTTTTTCCCCTTTACAGAGAGAAAAAAAAAATGTAATAGCCCATGGCTTCAGAGATAAATGTGGTTTTGTTGCTGTTGCCATGTTTTTGCTTCTTGTATAATTCTTTTTTTTTTCTTCTTCTTTTTTTTTTTTTCCCCTTAGCCTAATTCCCTATTCTCTTGTAGATTTGTATTTCAGATTTTAGCCAGCGGCATAAAGTGCTTCTCAGAGAGCCTCTTGAAACTTCTCAATCCATTCCCTGAAATCAGCATGAATGTTCTTGTCTCATGGGACTCCTAGAATAGATAAAAGCCTTCAAGGGCATCTACAAAGTGAAGGGGGAAAAAACCCAACAACACCACCACCAAAAAAAAAATCAAGTTGACTACAGCTCAGACTGCCTTTTAACCACGGGTGAGAAAGATCATCCTCTTATCTCATAATCAAGGCCTCAGTCCAGCTTTCACTGAAAAAAATGTAATGTTTTCCCTGGACTTGAGTCAGAGCTGCATCAGTCCCCAGCATTCTTTTACAGTACTCAGCATTAAAGCACACACTTATATGTAGTCAGGCCATGGCCATAGCCCAAATCACTATTTCCTTCCCAGACTAAGCAACTGTCAGACAGTATTTTGTGCATGCACATTTCTTTAAAGCTTTTATTAATCAAAGCTTTAAGAGTATGGCTCATAATTTTCAAGATGCCATATGCACCAGGCAACCTAACTTTCATTACAACTCATTTGGACTTTCAAGTCAGGTTGATGCAGAAGGGAAAAAACTTACTGAATCTTTGAGGTATGATTTGCAAGTAGCATTATACCGCTTTCTTTTTGGTCTCTTTGTGGACATAAATCACATTATTACTGTCTTGTATCATTCCATTAGAACAAGATGAACCTCAAATTTAATTTAACCTATCCTTTTAAGTTCTGTCCTGTTATGTAGGATCAATTATTAGCACAACAAATACCAAACAGCAGCCATTTACTTTTAATATAGGAAATGGAACTAAAATTCATTGTTGTTATTAAATATAATTTATCTGCACAGTTTGCATGTCTGTAAACAAGGCCTTTCACAAACAGATCAGCAGCTTTTCGTACCCCTGAATGTATTGCCCATGGGCCATGATATACAGAAGCAACCAAGCTCCTAACTCTGTTAGGTTTTGGTAGAAGTTCAGATACTTCAGTGTCAGCGAAGGCTTTGAGGATCTGGTCATAGAGAATATGGAATGTACAAATGCATTCCACAACAATACACACTTTAATTCCACTGTTCCCTTGTGCTGGAATACCCTACAATGAGCCTTGTTTGTTGCTTAACAGCACCTTTGTTCACATGTCACTCTGACCAGGGCATGAAGGCTTCCTCATTGTGTTCAGTTTAGGAGTTCTGAAGTTGCAGATGATGAAATGTTGGGAAAAATGTGTGTTGAGTCCTCCACCTGCAATAAATTGTATACAGAGCCTGGGCAGTGAACAAAGACATCTCAGAGAAACTGTTCAAAGACTTGGATAACAAAAATCCCAGGAAGGGAATTTGTTTAAAAGCTTTGGGGGAAATTTGTGCTCTCTCTTTTTAGCTACTTAAGTGAAATACATAAATGGGAATGCAGAGTCTTGATGTTTCCTGTATGGTATTTCCAAAAAAGAATTCATATTTCAAAGGGCAACACAGACAACTGGATGTTTTTGAGGCCAAGCTGGTTGTGGCTCTGGGCAACCTCATCTAGTGGAGGGTGTTCCTGCCCATGGCAGGGGCGTTGGAACTAGGTGATCCTTGGAGTCTCTTCCAACCCTGACAAATCTGTGATCTGTGAACTCCTTTCACGTTCCCCCCAGAGATCATGGGTGACAGCTTTCAATGGAGGCATCTTATTTAGGTGCCTTCAAGTAGATAGTGTGAACTTTTCGGAGTTTACTATGTGCAGAAAGTTGATTTAACTGTTGAACTAGAACTTGCATGAGATATAGGATAAACTCCTGCTCTCTTGCAGTAAATCAAAGTTGGGTCTTCAAACAAAGGGCAGAATGAAGCTTCCTTCACCCATTCCCTATAGTAAGTAATGGCAAAACATATTTTTGCTCCACCCTGGAGCAAATTAATATCTGGTCTGGAACTGTCTAGTTCAAAACCTTTTGCTCTTTAGAACTGGTATTACTGCCACATTGCACATTCAGCAGAACAGAAAAGCCTGAAGAGAATCTGCCAACAGAGAAGGATCAGGATTGTTTACATACTTGTGCACACACTGTATACACTTATACACTGTATACACAGTTACTTACACCATAACTGTCTCTCTCACTTCTGTAGTGGCTCACCATTTGCTGTCAGTGAATTACAGCATGACAGAATGTAAGGGGTTGGAAAGGACCTTGAAAGATCAATTGAAAGTCCAATTCCCCTGCCAGAGCAGGATCACCTACAGTAGGTCACACAGGAAGGCATCCAGTCAGATTTTGAATATCTCCAAAGAAGGAGACTCCACAAACTCTCTGGGCAGATTGTTCCAGGGTTCTGTCACCCTCACAGTGAAAAAGTTTTTCCTTATCTTCATGTGGAACCTCCTGTGCTCCAGCTTGCGCCCAGCTTGTCCAGGTCTCGATGAATGGCAGCCCACCCTTCAGGTGTGTCGGCCATTCCTCCCAGTTTTGTGTCATCAGCACACTTGTTGACAACGCACTCTGTGCCCTCATCCAGGTCAGTGATAAATATATTGAATAGTACTGGTCCCAGTACTGACCCCTGAGGGACACAGTGATTCGGAAGCAGAATTTGTTCCATAGACATTGTAAAGAAGTAAAGAATGTACTATCTAATGTAAAGTACTTAAATATTTTCTACCATTCCTCAAGTCCCAACAGTCTGAAATTCCTCTGATGGGAACTTTCCTGTTTCCCTACACTTGCTCCCAGTTTGCCAGAGACAATCTTGTCAAAATAGCAGTTCTGTCCTCCCCTAGAATCTCTTTCTGTGATACCATAATTATAAATACTTCAAATGTTTTTCACTCTGTAAAACTGAGGCAGCAACATTTTAGTTTTCACCATGCCCAGGACTTCCAGAACACAGGGCTCCTAGAAGTCATGAATCTGTTCAAATTAGTTTAAATATAGCTGTTTAACCTTTGACAACCTTACACTAGGAACTGGCAAACTACTTTCAGCAGCAAATTAACTGTATTTTCAGCTCTTTCATATCCTGTCTTTCTGAGGCTAGTAAACACTTCCATGTTAAAAAAAGATATGCCACTTATTTAGAGATACACAAGAGTGCTCCAAGTAGATGCTTTCAATTGAATTTAAACTAATACATCTATTCTAGGATGTTTCTGAAATACTAAGAATTCTCAGTAGTGAAGTTTGGAAAAGCTGGTGCTGCCACTGTAATCCAGCTCTGGTTGAATACTCTGCTGCTAGGATTTTTACTCATCCAGCTGCTGCTTGGGCCATGGTGAGCCAGAGCTGAGGTCCTGTCCCAGCCTTGGCCCATCCCCATAGAGGCGTCCAATGGCCAGGGCTGGGGCTGCCTCCAAGTGCCCTAGAGCTGCTCTGGTCCTGGCTGGGGTTGTGGGATAGCTCTGGCTGGCAAAGCCCTGCCCTGCTACCCACCCAGCCTGAGAAGCCACCTCCAGTCTCATCATGTAGCCCCAAGGAGCAGGCAGTCCTCCTTTTCTGGAGAGGGTCATCATCTCTGTATAGTAGATACTGATTGTCTTGGGCAGATGGAAACAAAACTAACTTTGTCTGCCCTCAAGAGGACTTCCTTCAACATATTCCTTTCCATAAACCTACTGCTATATGCAGTCATCAGCTGTCATTGCTCTCCAGTGGGTCAAAACAATGCAAATCAGTAACACAGTAAAATTTACACTGAGAATGAGGTTAATTTACAGGCAATGAGATTTGCTACACGTGTGGAGGTAACTGCTGAACATGGCAGGGCTATTTCACCCACAAGTACCAATGATCTAATTGGACTTGGTCATTTCAACAACTGTGATACTGTGATACTGATACTGTGATATCTTCATATCTAATATCTTTCACCTCTGTTGAAGAGTGGCCATTTCATCTGGTTAAACAGGCACTGGAAATCAGCTGTTTTGGAGATGACACTGCTCTGATAATCTATGAATTTTCTGTGGATCCTGTTGTTCAAAAGACAAAAGTAAAAGATCATTAGGGGACATCATTTTCAGAAGTAAATCTGCTGAGCATTGGGGACACTCATTCATTCACTCACTAGCATAAAGAGGAGAAAAAAAGACTGACAAAGAAGTGTTCAGTGGAGAAACAAGGGGGAAGAAACATGAACATATCGGTTGGCAAATGTCATCTTGCTTTGTATGGGCTTTTGGCAGACCTAGGATTTTGTATTAGAAGCGCTTTGGATTTTAATGAGCTGCACAGATGAAATAAGTATACGTAGAGAATACCAGGCTACACGTAGCTCCAGGTTTCCTTTCCTATCCTATTACTCTCATGATGGGTCACTCATAAGAGCTAGTGTATTTGTTTTAGTTAGAAGGTTTGGGTTCCCGCCCCCCTCAGTTGCAGCCATTTGACAAATCCACAACATTATCTCCCTTCTCATCTGTCCCTGACACACAACAAAACACCGACAAGGAAGAAGGCAACACAAAACAGCAGATGATAAAAATGTGAAGCGGCTACAGCAGTGCAGTGAGAGCACCAAAGTTCAGAGATACAGAAAAGCAATGCAGTAGTCTAGGAGAAGAGAATACATTAGTTATATGGGCAGTTTTATTTACCCAGTCCCATGCTCTCATACAGTTTTTATTGATCACAGAAGAGTTTAGCATACCAGCAGGAATGCTTTTCTACATCCCCATGGGTATTCCTAAAAACCCAGCAATATTTCACATTTATTGGGGTCAAGAGAATTTACTTATTACATGTAGTCTCACTGCAATACCCACGTTTTAGCAGTGCTAGTCACCATTAATGTTACCACTGATGAATGCATGTAAGGGATTAATAGCTATAAATGGCAGATCACAAAATATGGATGGATTAGTTTAAACCTCATCTTAACTTCAATTAAGATGTGCCAGACATATCAAGACAGTTTTAATGTCTCTTCAAAAATATTGATCATTGCATTGTTGATTTTCCACAAAGTCTTCAGTGTGACCAAAACCTCTATACATTCACTTAAATGTTAAGAAAATGCCACAGAAGCAACCTTTCATTCCACAGGATTTCTTTTTGAGGGTCAAGGTGATTGTCTTTTTCTGGGTTCACTCCCAAATAAAACCCACAGTCAGCATCACAGGATCATTAAGGTTGGAAAAGACTTCTAAGTTCATCAAGTACAACCATCAACATGATTTTCTTTACACAAAAGGTGGTCTGAAGTTTGGAGTCTCAATCACATGTGTGGAAATTCACCATGTTATACTACTGACCACAGCTGCATTCTTTCACTTATGTTGAGGATTCTATCCAAGTGGATTGCTGTTGTTACAGACTTGTTTCCCTGTTCTAGCAGACCTGCTTGGAAGTAAAAAGCTAGATCAAGAGCTTTGTAAGTCCTCTTGACACTAGGTGGCCACTGCCCTAGTGAAGTCTCCCTCCTCATCTCCCATTAACTGCCAGTGCTGATCTTTTCCTTCCTATGTCCTGTCTTAGGTTTTGTAGCTTGCTCCTGGGGCTCCCTCTTTCTGCAACTTCCTACTGTTTTCCCCTACTCCTCATGCTGTGGCCTTTGAGTTGTTAGTGGCCCGTCTTGCAGTGGCTCTGCTGGGCTTAGCAAAGCCCAGCAGACCTTCAGCTGAGGATTATGGGTGGGAAATGATCATGGAAGCACATCCCTGGAGAGCCTGGAGGGTGTCCTGCATGGTGGCATGGGATGTGGAGTGAAGATGCTGAGGGTGAAAACTCTGGGAGAGTCACTTCTGTAGAGGCAGAACAAAAAGTGCTGGAGATTGGAGAAAGGGACTCCTGAGCATTCCTGGGCATTGTCAGTGGCACTGGGGAAATGTCCATGGTGACAATCCCAGCTGGCTCATGGTTACTGCTGGAAGAGGTTGGAACTGGGCCCTGTTCCTTTGGTGTCCTTTGCTCTGTGATCCACCTAGCAACCCCCCTGACTACATTCTGTGCTCCCTTACATAGCTTTCACCTTGCTGCAGCTTCTCTTGCTTTCCTCTGTGCCTAACTCTGCCTTTTTCATGCTGTCCTACCCAACGAGATTGCTGTTCAAAAAAGGATTGGACGTGGCACTTGAAGCCATGGTTTAGCTAATCACGAGGTGTTGGGTGGTAGGTTGGACTTGATGATCTCTGAGGTCTTTTCCAGCCCTATTGATTCTATGATCCCCACCCAAAGGAGCAGACACATGGTTCTTAATTACACCATGGAAAATCTTATAGTGGACATCTCTTTTCCTCAAGCAGGAAAGCAGCAGACTGGTCAGCCTCACCTCCATCCCAGGAAAGATGATGGACAAACTTATCCTTGATGCTGTCCATAGGCATATCAAGGACAAGAGGGCCATTAGAAGTAGTCAACATGACTTTACCAAAGGGAAGAAACTTGATAGCCTTTTATGAGAACATAACCAGGCGGATAGATGATAGTAGCGCAGTGGATGTGGTCTATCTTGATTTCAGTAAGGCATTTGATACTGTCTTCCACAACATCCTTGCAATTGCACTGAGGCAATGTGGTCTTGATGATCAGGTAGTGAGGTGGTCTGTGAACTGGTTGAAAGAAAGAAGTCAAAGAGTTGTGGTCAATGGGACGGAGTCTAGTTGGAGGCCTGTGTTTAGTGGAGTCCCTCAGGGGTCAGTACTGGGACCAATACTGTTCAATATATTCATCGATGACCTGGATGAGGGCACAGAGTGCACTGTCAGCAAGTTTGTGATGACACAAAGCTGGGTGGAGTGGCTGACACACCAGAGGGTTGTGCTGCCACTCAGCAAGACTTGGACAGGCTGGAGAGCTGGGCAGGGAGAAATTTGATGAACTTCAACAAGGGCAAGAGTAGAGTCTTGCACCTGGGAAGGAACAACTCCATGCACCAGTATAGGTTGGGGAGAGACCTGCTGGACAGCAGAGAAGGGGAAAGGGACCTGGGGGTCCTGGTGGATGGACGGATGGCCATGAGCCAGCAATGTGCTCCTGTGGCCAGGACGGCCAATGCCATTCTGGGGTGGATTAGAAGGGGTGCGACCAGTAGGTCGAGAGAGGTTCTCTTCCCCCTGTACTCTGCACTAGTGAGGCTGCATCTGGAATATCGTGTCCAGTTCTGGGTCCCTCAGTTCAAGAAAGACATTGAGGTACTTGAAAGAGTCCAGCACAGAGCCGTGACGACGATTAAGGGAGTGGAACATCTCCCGTACGAGGAGAGACCGAGGGAGCTGGGGCTCTTTTGCATAGAGAATAGGAGACTGACAGGTGACCTCATCAATGTTTACAAAGATGTAAAGGGTGAGTACCAAGAGGATGGAGCCAGGCTCTTCTTGGTGGTGCCCAATGACAGAACAAGGGGCAATGGGTGAAAGTTGAGGCATTGGAAGTTTCATGAAAATATGAGGAAAACAATTTTCACTGTGAGGGCGACAGAGCACTGGAACAGGCTGCCCAGAGAGGTTGTGGAATCTCCTTCTCTGGAGATACTGAAAACTCACCTGGATGCATTCCTGTATAATCTGGTGTAGGTGATCCTGCTCTGGCAGGGGAGTTGGACTAGATGATCTTTCAAGGTCACTTCCAGCCCCTGAAATTCTGTGATTCTGTGCTCCTATGTAAGCTTTTGGCCTAAACTTCTGCACAGAGTCTTGTCTCAAAATGTTAGGAATTACACTTGTCGGTTAAGACACTCATTACCTGAGAAAAGCATCCTTATTTCTAATCACTACCCCAGTATTAGTGTTTCTAGTGTTTCTAGTGCACCTGGTATTAGTGCTTCTGAAATTACCTTTTTGTCTCCAGTCTTGGTTGCATTCATCCAGTGATGTTATTGAGAACCAATGAAATTCAAGTATGGTTACTGCCTATCTCATTAGGTCAGTTTCATATTTAATTATTGAAAGACAGTTGTGTTGATGTTATAAAGCTAGGCAGTTTAGCATTTATCTCTGCTTCGATTCTCTTGGTAAACTCTGACCCTTGTGCTTCTCCTGACACAACAGGTTTTCTTTCAACTAGTGAAAAGAGATGGTCTGTCTTAGCTATGTGGAGAAACACCAGATCTCTTTTTATCTTTCTCACTTATGTCCTGTATTTTCTGCTTGACTTCACTGGCTTATTGTAGTTCTCTTTCAAAACCATAACAAGAAATACACTGAGGTTAGGAGTCAAAATGGTCTTCAACTTTCCTCAGAGAAAACATGCCTAGAATGACATCAATTTTGAGCATTTTTATGTAACTAATATTGCTTAACAAAAGCTATTGCAAAATGAACGAGAAGACCTTTACATTTACAAAGAGATCATTTGGATTTACAACTGTCTTGTTCTGCCTCTTGTCTCTTCACTCAGTAAATACAGTGGTTTTGTTCAGTGCTACTGTCAACATTTCCACAAATTCGTGGCAACAATTCTTGGTAGAGGTGCCATTACTACCAAGTGAGCCATCTCTTCTCCTCTCTGGGTAAGCCCTCTCAAGTGTGAGGTCTGATAACTTCAGGGTGCCAATTCCACAATTCCTCTTTCACCTTGTGCACCAAACACACCGGTAGTTTGGGTGTAATTCTCCCCCTTAGTAGTCTGTGAACATGAGATTGTTTTGTCAAAAGATCATTCTAAGATTAAAGCAACTTTTAATAGTCAAAGGAAAAGATAATTTAGAAGGATTTGTCTTTCCCCAAACTTTGTAAGGACTATACAGGTAACTAGTCTGGCAAAACTTTGCCACCAAAGAAGCCCATGTCTTCTGCAGTCTTCCAAGTAGATGCTTGTTCTGCCCAAATAACTCCCCAGATCTCCAAAGAAAAATGTCCTTGTCAATTTAGATTGTCTTCTGGTTCATTTCCTAGACTTTTTGACCTTGCTAGTCAAAAAATGATTTGGTGAGCTCTTCGACAAATAGGTCCTAACCTTCTACGGACACTTTCTGTGCTCTGCATCAAATTGCAAGAGCTTTGCTAAATGATTGTCCTGTCTTCTGGTTGTGTCCCCAGCATGTCAACAAATTGCTACCAGACTACTAATTGCTACTGTACGATAGCCCTACTGAAAACAAAGATGCTTAGATACTTAGAAGAGTGTGGGTTGACCTTGCATGCCTTATGTGTATATGCATCCCTCACAAACAGGATGGAAGGGAGAAATCTGGAAATAGGTATTATGTCACAGAAAGGCAAAAGTCTGACCATAACTGATCTGAGTAATTCTGTTAATTCCTAAGCCAAATCACCAGAGTAACATAATAGAAAAACAAACAAACAAACAAACCCCCAGAACACATTATTAAAGATGGAAAACTGGGTTAAATAAGAAAGACAGTAACACTGTATGTACAGCTATGCTGTGTAAAGAGAGAGCAGCAAGTAAATTCAAAGTGAAGCAAAGGAGCTACTACTGTAGTTTCCAGAAAGGGCAGTGTTAGGAGTGATTTCCATGTCTGCAGGACAGATCACTGGAAGGAGACTGAGAGGAAGCAGTACAGCTGGCCTGGTAGAGCCAGCTCATCAAAAATAGTTCTACAGAACAAGTGGGCAGAGCTGGCAGCACAGAGGACTTTAAATGGGAGAAACCAATATAGTTGTGCTTCTCTGGGTCTCTGCTTCCTCTTAAAAACAAAACAAAACAAAACAAATGCTGTTTCTTTCTTTCAAAGTGGTTGATAGCTCTCAGAAACTGAAATAAAACTATCCCTTTGTTTTACACTGTACCCTAACTGTACCACGTGGCTTTATCTTTTCCACCTGTAAATAGAGCATTGAATTTTCATTTAGGGTTGTTTGGCCCAATACACACAGCACTTGAAGGTGACACATTGCATTCGCATTTCCATCGAGCCCGTGCCTCAACGACCTAAGCGTCATGAGCCGGACGTGACGCACGTCGGCAAAGCAGCGACCACCTTTGCGCCCTTGAGGCCTGGCCCCGAGCGCCGCCGTGGTGTCACCTTCACGCAGGCCTGTGACGCCCCGGGCGGCGTAGACGCGCGGCACCGCTGGGCCAGGCCAGGAGTGCGCACAGGCCTCGCCGCTGGGGCTCGCCGCCCGCGCCTGATGGCGGCTGGCGAGGCTGCCTCACAGCGCTGGCGGCCGCCGCCGCGCAAAACACCTCCGAACCCCACAGCCCGAGGACAGCGCTAATCCCAGCTGCCAGCCACACCACGCCCCGGGGGCGGCTCCGCGGAACGGGAAAGGGCACGGGGAGGTGGGAATGGGAGACGTGCCGCCGGCGCCCCGCCCACTGTGGCGCCGCCGGGCGCCAGGAGGGGGCGCGGCCGGGACTTCGTGGACAGACCGCCCTTTCTCTCCCCGCTCTTCTCTCCTCCCGACCGTCCCCAGTGGGAGTGTGTTTGGGATCCACGGCCTTCTCGGTCGCGGCGGTGGCGGTGGAAGGCGTGGCCGGCGGCCGCGCTCAGCACCGCCCTGCTCAGGCCTGGAGCAGACACAGAGGCTTCTTTCCGGACCGGCGCAGCGCCTCGGCCGGTCAGCTTCTCCCTGAGAGGGAAGTGCCGGAACAGCGTTGAAGGACGGGACTTTATTCCAGCGCTCGACTCTGAGACCTCGGTGGTGGTCGTTCTTGGTGGCAGAGAGCGCCACCAGCCCCTCCGTGACCGGCTCTGGGGACTGGCATGTGCTTGTGTGCGGTAAAACCCTTTCCGTAAGGAAAGCGCTGTGTGGCGATGCTAAGTCTCATGGACACACGCTTTGATAGCGAGAGGCTATAGGAGCCAAAACCCCACTGGTGAAATACAGATGCATCCAGTAAAACTCTGTTTGGCAAGTCATTTGTCTTTAGCAGGATAATGCCACTTGTCAACAGCTGGCTTTGAAATGTTACCATCCCCCGCTCCCCCCAAATAATTTTTTTATGTGCTATTTTTTTATTCTGTCAGAGCCTTAGATCTTGTTTCCAATATGATTTATTTTGATGGCTTTATGTATTGCTCTTCACTGCTTGTCTGACAATGGGAAAACGGAGGTTGTCACCTCAGCTTTGTACCAAGGGTGAGGTGCATGAGATTGAAAACTAGACATGGCAGTTTCTCTCTTCTGAAACGGAACAGACATGTTCTGCGGCGATCTACCTCCTGTGTATGCAGTGAAAGTCCCTTTGTAGTGGTTTGTTGTTGCTTGGTTTTGTGTGGGTTGGTTGGTTTGGTTTGGTTTTGGTTTTGTTTTAGGAAATCCCCTTTGTGTGAGTCTGTGCTTGCATACATTTGATCCCATGAAGTGAAGGTATTTGACGCCCTTTGAACAGGTTATGTCTCATGCTATTCAGAAGATTGGGAGTCTTGCTGTTCCTTGAATTACAAACCCCTCAACAAAACAAGAGGTAGATGTTTACAGTTGGGGACAGTTAGCAAGCTGGCATAGGCTGGCAGCTGGTGACAATCTGTGTTATGCTATACTAACTGCCAAACTATAGCCAAACTTCATGCTTTTTTACTGTACCCTGCATGCTAACTAGTTTGTTCTTCCACTGAGGGGTCAGGAACCTCAAATTATCCCATACACCCCACTACCTGCATCAACACCACATCCTCTGCTTGCATATTGTCCTAAAATGTGTTACTTTTTAATTCTTTTTTTTTTTTGTTTTAATTTGCTATTTTACAGTTTCACAGTATTTCTCCATAGTCTTGTGTTGAGCCAGGAAACAAAGCTGTCTCAACAAAGCATTTTATCTACCTTATCTGCACCATTCCTTATTTTAAATAGTATTATCATGTTCTCTTTTCAATGTCTGTTTTGTGAAATGAACAATTCAAATCATTTGAATCTATTTGTGCATGTTTTTCCATACCAAACATTCCAGTTGCCTTCCTCTCAATACCCACAACCTCTGTTTTGTACCATGTTCTGTTAGCAGATGGTGTAATCACTTCTGCAACATGTTTTAATATAATGGATACACAGTATTTTTGTGTGTATGTTTTTCTCAGACAATCTAATGCCTTATTTCTGAATATAGTTGTGTATTGAAGAAAGGCTTTCACTTGAGCTGTCCTTAGTTGTAAGCAGATGTCCTTCCTGAACAAGAAGCCCAAATAATTCCATGTTTCCCTTTACACATGAATTATCTAGTGACATGGAGCTTAGCCTGACATTGCACTATTTACCTAGCTAGGGTAAGTCCTTCTGATGTTCTGGGGTCTTTTCAGGACTTGAGCAGCCTGAGAAGCCATTACTGCTTGTGGCTTATAGCCAACTTCGTAATTTGAGGAACTCTTTAAGCCAAAATAAGCTTCCACTAGTCCTCAGTTTGCCCGCTCCCTGCTTTATAGAGTCATACGTGTTGACATGAGCTAGGCTGGGGAACAACCAGGCTGAAAACTAACACAGGGCTTGACCTGATCTCCCATCTGACAGTGTGTGTAGCTGTGATAGCAGCTGTGTCCACAAAAGGGTGGCAGTAGTGCAGAAGTGGTAATGAGTTGTAGAGAGTGAAGGAGATTGGGGACTACTCCTTTTAAGTGGCAGTGCTATCTTAAACTGTTGAGTGCCATTTGACTTAGAGCTTTAAGAATGACAAATTGTGGTTTTGTTAGAATGAGTTTTGTGCAGAAGTATCCATTATCAATGAACAGACTTGAGCTGAACATGTCAGCTGAAGCCCCCACTGCAAGAGTATGTGCTGTGTGTGCTTCTCTGTGCCCCAGAGGATCTGGAATCTTGTCAGAAGGAAGGTTTCAAGAACTTTTATCCAAAAGTTGGTGTTAGATATTGTTGAAAAGGAGAACTGGGCTGCTGCATTAAAAATTATATTGAATTTGGTTTGGTATGTATCAAGTGTTAGATACATAGCAGATGCTATTAGAAACTTCCAACCAAAGACATATGAAGAATCATTAGCCTTTAAAACCTTGGGGATGAGATCACAAAACCAAATCCAATAAATCACAGAGGTTGGTTTTGGAAAAGCTCGTGGTAGAGCAGCAATTTGTTTATACTCTGACAGGTCAATTGGATCAGTGTCAGACCTTCTGTAGGATAAAAGATTTTGCTTTTAATGTATGCTCTTCCCTGAGCGACTTCTGTGCAGCTTTCATATCAAACACATCTGGTCAGCTTCAGGATTACAAAAAGAAAATCTGAAATAGATGAAAAAGCTGAAACAGAATTATTGCAGATTTGGCATTGAAAGATCTCCAGAGTAAAGTCTTATTACCTGATTTAAGTTCAATTCTATCCCAATTGTTTCTGGTTGTTCCTAGTATAGTCCTATAATCTCAGATTTAGTCCTATTTCCTTTTGAGAGAACATTCCCTAATCCATGTCTTTCTGAGGGAGACTTTAAAGCTAATGTGATTTTACTACCTTCTCTAAAACCTTGATGAAGATTGCCTAATTACAGAAACAGTAAAAAAGTTGGGAAATGTGGTGCAGATAAAGAATCTTACGCTTTCAATGATGGTAATGCTGCCCCAACTGCTATGAATTGGTCCGATACCATAAATCACTACATTTATGAAAGCCTTCCCTGCAATGATGCCCAAACTATTTGTAGCATAAAAAGCAGGTTATTACCATAACAATGAGAATAAGAAAATGCAACTGAGGTAAAGAAGAGTTGATACTAGTCTGTTGTCACACCAAGCAAAAGATTACATGACTACTTTTGGGGGGTATTTTAATAGAGGTGAAAGTAGTTTCTTATGCTTTGTACCATTTACTACATTTATGATTACTTATAGACAGGGAAACACTTCATCTGAGTAAATCTTTCTTCCTGTGCTCACTTTCTACTGGAACACCTCATACCACCATCCCTTTGGTCTTCACATACCACACATCAGAATTTCAGATGTAACCAATAGGCAGATCAAAGATATTTTTCCAGATTGCCTCTGTACTTTGTTAAAAAACCTCTACCCCAATTTTGGCCTTTATTTTCTTTTAGGTGACCTTTGGTGGGAAATTGAGCTTCGATAATTAAGAGTTATCTTATACTTAGGGTTTCTTCCTTTTCTTTTAATGGTGGTTTCTGCTGTTGTAAACCAAAAGGGTGATAATTAATGTCTCCTGCTGTTTATGCCTGCTGCCATCTACAGCAATGAGCTATTATTATTCTGTCTGCTAGTACTTGGAAAGGATATTAGTTGGACAACTAATCCAAAATACATCAAGTAAAGATCATTGTCACAACTGCTTGAAATGTTACAGATGTTTGAAATAAAAGGTTTTCATTATATTGGATGATCCAGTCCATCTGCCAAGAATATGACTTGCCATGCACTCTCTAATGTCTCACACAACTTCTAGGATACTGTAAGTATTAAATACCTTATATCCCTTGAAATACATCATGTTGACTTGAAAAACTGTTCCATCATTATGGTGCTAGGTAGACCTGATCTGGTCCAGTTCAGTGGGTGTGGTGGTTTGAGCCTTAACTGGGATTTAAGAGCTCAGATGGGGGCAAGGCTGAGAATCCCTCCCCTGCTCCCCCTTCCTCCCTCCCAACAGAGACAGGGGCGGGGGGGGGGGGACGGGGAAGAAAGGGAGGGAGCAAATCCACCAAGAAATAATTTGGAGTCAGCTTGGAAGTAGAGAGGTAAAGAGTTTTCTTCAAAGTGTATATATGTATTATATATATATATAACAATAACAGGTAAGGTTCACAAGGGAAAGGAACAAGGATGGATGGGAGGAGTTAAAAAAAAAAGAACAAGAGTACAAAACCAGTCTCTCTGAAGAGGCGCGGAGGCAGCAGGGAGAAGGATCAGGCCTGACCACGGGGCAGAGGAGCAGGAAGGCAGCCGCAGTAGCTCTCATCCAGCAAAGGCAGGAGCCAAAGGAGAGCTAATGGCTGCAATGTCCTCCCTTTTATACCCTAGCTGGGCAGGGAGAGGGGAGTGGAACAGACTCAGTTTCCCAGGGGTAAAATGCCCTGCAGGGAGGGCAAAGCACTCGCAAGCCCTCCAGCCCCAGTTTTCAGGATGGGCGTTAACCCATCACCGTGAGACTTTACAACAATGCTCACTTACTAGCCTGGAGTCAGTCTGTGGTGGTTGTTACTAATAGTCTTCTGTAGAGAACTAGACTGCAAGAGAGCCTAGAATAAAAAGCCAGGCTCATCTCTATACCAGATGAATAAATAAAAGAGATGAAATAAAAGGCTGGGGTTCATTTTTTTCCTTTTATTTTTTGTTGTTGTTGCTATGGGGTTGTTTTTTTGGTTGGTTGGTTGGTTGGTTGATTAGTGGTTGGTTGGGTTTTTCTAGGAGTTAATCTGAAATTCTGAGTCTCTGTATGGTTTCTTCATGAGGACATGTTTGTCAGATGAATATAGTATGCTCACTATTACTCTCTGATGTTTTCTGGTACAAATCCAGAAGGCAAAGGCCACTAGAGAGCTCCCAACTTCTAGATTTCTGTGTTTCTTTGCATTGCCTGTGGCAGTGAGATGGCAGAGAAGCTGCCATCTTTAGTGGTTTGGAGGAACGTGTCTCCTAACCACCTGGAGTACTGTGCACATCACCCTGCTGACTGTCATGGTGCAGCACTCCTCCCTGTAGTTAACCACAAATGACATGGGATCCCCTGTGTGCTTTTTAAAGTATTTCTCCACTGTGGGCATATCTCAATTCCACACAAATGTGGGCATATCTCAACTCCACACAAATGAAGCAGAAGACACTCCTCCTGGCAGTCCTGCTGCAGGTGGTAGAGGACCCCTTCCACCCCTCAGAAAATTTTTTACTGTTTCTTATTGCCTTCATCCCCCAGGGAAAACCTGTCTGTGCATTACAAACAACCTATTGTAATCAATACCTACTTTTAATTAAGCCCTGGCCAAATTGTCATCAATCGGTCTGGTTGATTATAGGCAGTAAGTACAAGATGACAATCTTTGAGTATTTAAAACAGAATTTAATCCTTGACTACAAGTCCTGGTCTGGCAGTCTGTGAAATCTTAAACTTTTTGTCTTGTTCCTGTAAACGTGACTGAAGAAGAAATGAATTCCCTCATAACATGTAAGGGAGGAAAAACCAACATTTTCTTAAGGAAACTCATGACTGACAGCAGCAAAAAGTTAAATATATTTGATCATTCCATCAACCTTCTAAGCCAACTCCTTAACTAGATTGATATGTTTCAGTGGGATGTTGAAATGTTGAATGTGTGTGGGAGAGATCTACTCTTTACAATGCTGGGGACCAGGAAACAGCATTGTTCACAGTGCATGTGTAAAAAGTAATTAAGTGCTTTCTTGCACTCCGTAAGGTATTGATTTAAAAAAAACCAACCAACAAACAAAAAACCCCACATTTGAGAACATGCTTTGCTGTAAGGATCACGTTCAATTCACATACCTATTTGACTTGTAGCTCTATTTCAGATGCCTGTTGAATCACCATTTCCAAAGTAAGAACCAAGGTTCTTTAAGAAGTGAAGGGGTAGAGGTCTTCAGAGACATCTGTCTCTTTATACGGCTACTTTAATGAACCAGCGCTCATACGTTTCAATGCCAAAATGTAGGACCTATAGTAGGCAGACGGTGATGCAAACAGATTCACTAACCACATTGCTGATCCTTTTTCCCTCAGTGCAATTCCTTAAACTATGACTGTTGTAATATGAAATATTAATGTGGTATGCTGTTTATTCTATCTTTTGTCTAGTTGTTCTTACTTGCAGTCTATATTTGTTTAATGGGGAAGCTCAAAATGTAATACCCTGCTCCTGCTGATTGAAGTTGCTAAAGCGCTGATTTTGCTCCTGGTTTATTCAGTGCATGCAGATATCTCTTGCTCTTCCCCTACCTCTATATCTCACCATTTTCCCCTTGTTTTAAATGTGTTTACTGCCACTACACACTTTTAATAAGGTGCCCACAGCTGCTTTGCTAAGAAACTATTGATTTTGTCTCTCTGCCCATCAGTTGTTCCATTTCAGTCTGGTCTAGACTCACTATCTTTTGAAGCCATGGTTCAGTTTCAGATGAATTTGTCAGAGGGATTGAAAATTGAGATATAAAGTTTTCATGAGTTGTAAGGAACTAAAATTTTTGCTAGGTAGGCAACCACATCAGCAGGCCACTCTTGGAGAGGCCCCATAATGACTTTGATCTGTTCAGCTTGCCCGCTAGCTGGCTAACACGTGTGTACTGGCCTGCTGGTCAGGATTCATGCATCTTGGAACAAGCCCAAGCACATGACATGAAACATATTCCCCTGCAGTCACCCTTTTGCTAGACTAAGCAATCCAAAGCCCTTTAGTTTCCTCTTGTAACACAAGCTTTCCATTCCCTGGATTATCTGAGTATCATTTGCAATTGCTGGCATTTCATCTCCTCTCTCTTAACCATGGGTGGGCAGAGCTGCACATGGGAGTCCAGCTGAGGTCATATTAGGACTAGGTGGTGGTAATTTTTGCTTTGACTTTGACAGGAATGTCTTGGATGATTTAAGACTCATTCTCAAAAGCAGCAAGAGAGTGCTTACATTTATTGCAACAAGTGTGTGTGAGAATTTGCTGGGGGCAAGAGGTCATTTTTACTCACAATTACCTTCTCCCCCCACACACACTATTGGGTTGCACTTGAGCGAACTACCTTCTGCTTCTGTACATCTCTTTAAAATGCCTCTGTGACATTTCTTCTTCTGTACATCTTAAAATATCTTGAGCCATATGATGACTTTGAATTTCTGGCTAGTAACAACAGCTTCAGTGAGTATCTCTAGAACAATGAAGACAACTTGTCTTGGTCTAGGGCAGTCAGGAGTTACTAACTTAAACTTCTCCTTTCTTTTCTTTTCTTTGCTTGATGTTTTAAGCAGCAAGATTAAATTTGTGAAGAACAAATTCTGTGAAATGCTCAAAAGCATTTGAAGGCTGCATTCAGAATCTACCTTTTATGGGAGATTAATAATTTCTTGACTTCTCCCTCATTCACTTTTTAGGAATAAACCTCACAGTAGCAAATTTTGCTACTTGGCCATCCATTCCTCTGTACCCTGCAGGAATAATGCTATTTTTGAACAAGCTGTTACAGATATTAATCTTGTGATGTCTCTATGTCTGATAAGAAAAGGAGAGATGAGTGCAAGCAAGCAGCTGAATGAACTGGAAGACAGGAAAAGAGAAAGTGAAGATCTTCTACATGATGGCTGTAGAGATGGCCAAATATTTAATGTTGGGCATTAGAATTTAGCACTTAAATGTATGTTTGAACTGTCATCTCTGGTTGCTAAAAGGTTTCCTGGTGAAGCCAGTCAGTGTTCTCGTAAGTGACCTTCAAAGTTGTGTCACAAGAGAGAGGCTGTCTTCTAGCCTGTTTGAAGTTTGGCTTTCTCAAATGCACTGGTGAATTTTTAGCTTAAATCCTGAAGTTTGCTCATCTTTACTTTGGTTGATAAAGAGAAAACAGTGGGTTTTGTTGCTTGGTTTGTTGTGTGTTTTTTTGTTGTGATTTTTTTTTTAACAAGGAAGGATTAATTTTCTTACCTAGCAGAAAAGTACTGAGTTACGCCATTTCACTTGAAAGCCAGTTTTCAGTAATGAAAGTGTTTTTCCTTTTATGTGATAAGAAGGCTGGACTATAAAGCATTTATAAAAAGAGTAATAGAAAATATATTGCTATAAAGAGCTTGTTTTGTAAAACCTACTTGCTGGAAGTAATCCACAAATAGGCTTAAAAATAAGCCTCAGATTTTTTTTCCGAATATCTCATCAACAACAATAAGGGAAACATTATGCATATTGACAGAGATGACTCTTTGTGTCAGGTATACACTGTAGTTTCAGAGTTGTTTCATTTTCAAGCGTGTTTACAAAATGTCTTTGGACCTTTTGGACCCACTGCAGTTGTGATTATTTTAATCTATCATCTGAAGGCTTCCTGTGATTTCCATTCATTAATGTGAAAAAAGCAATTGACTGCATGCATTTAGATAACCAGAGCTATGAGGAGCATCTGTTTTCCAGACATCTCTGTGTTGTACGTGACCTATGGTCTGATTTGGCTGAAATCTGATAGTGTTGTATAATTTTGCATGCCATCATTAGAACATTCCTCTGAGGGGCACCGGAACAGGCCCCAAGCCTGGGAACAGCATTTTTGGGTGATCTTCTTGCTCTTAAGGAAGCTCCTTGCAGAATCACATCCAGCACATGCAGAGCAATGCCCTCAGGATGGGCACACAGTATTTGGTGATTGAGCAAAAGCTGGCCTGCACACTGAGCTGTACAGTAGTTCGTGTGTTAGTGCAATTATTAGTACATCCTATAGCAAAGTAGCTGATATTCAGTCAATCACAGCAACAGCTGTCTCAGTGGATGGGTTTGCACAATGGTTTCCCAAAACATGCAGACATGTCCCTCCTCCTAGCTGCATCAGGTCTACTACAGCTGCAGAGAAAATGGAGGCTGCATATATGTCCACAGGCAATGTGATGCATTAGGAGCAGATCAGTAGATCTGATGTTAGATGCAGAGCATTCTACATCTTCGATAAATGTGGTCTGAAGTTTTGACTTAGAGTAGATCTAATGCGGTGCACTGGACCGTAAATGTCTGTAGCACGCATGCAGTGAGGAACTAGATGATGTTAGATTTGGTCTTGTGGTTTGGACCTCCACAAAGGGATGGAGCACATTTGGGAAGCACCTGGCATGGGGCTTGAGGTTTAGTTCCAATGAAAGAAATCTCATTATAAATACAAAACCCATTCCTTTTATGCAACAATGTGCAGTAAGTGTGAACAATGGGGGAACTGGATTCAAAACTGCTTTAAGGGTCCAAGTCAAAATGTCAGTGTAGACACAGCTTAATTAATTTGCTAGTTATATTTGGTCACTTGTTCAATATTTCCTTCAGATCAACAAGATGTGTACAATTCAAGTAACTGAAACCCAGTGTCATTCTAAATGCCTTCTCCTGAAAGAGCACACAAAAGTAGCTTGGAATTGAAGAATGGGCTATAATGAGATGAAAAAATCCAGATATTTTATTCCAGTGGCTTCCTCTGGAAAAAGGCATGAGTTATATAAATATGAATTTTACTTACATTGTGATGCTCAATAGATAATGCATTTAAACACCAAAGAGACAAGCGAAGTCCTGAGGTGGAGGATACCACTGCAATGTGACTGTTTTTGTGACATTTTCTGTGTGGTGTATCCAGGAGGTTGAACAAAGAAAGTGATTTGAATGTGAAGCCTACCTAGATCTCTTGAATGCTTCAGTGCCTCTACCTTCACAAACTTGGGAAAAATACAGCAGCAGAAAATTTAAAAATACATCTTTTTAATTAAAATGATAAATTCTAATCAACACTGGTAGTTGTGCCCAGAACGAAAGGAATACAAATTATATTCACTGACATTCAAACATGAAAAAATCAACTATAAGTCAAGTTTAAAGCAAATCCTTTGATCTCTAATTTAAACAAAATCCAGGTCAGTAATAATAAAAATCTGTTATTATCAGGATGACACTTCCTTAAACCAGAAGAGGTGATGTCAGGCTGATTTCCCTAAAGACTGGTGGATATATCACAAAACTCCTCACCACACTTCCACCAGACATAACAAATAACTCAGATGTTTGGACAGCAAGTAGATGGGGGAGCATGGGGACAGAAATTCCTTCTTAAGCCTGCTGCTGCTTTCATTTGAGGTTTTGGCAGAAGAATTAGAAAACGAGTACAAACCTGCAATACTTCACTACTCAGCACTGCTCCTTCTCTTCAAGTTAAGATCTCAGGAATCTCTCAGTCCATCACCTTTCATAGCTATTTAATTATTTTTAAATGTACATTTATTTATGCATACAGGTTGCATGAAATTGGAGTAGTGGAGTAAATTTTAAAGTTTACCAATGTTTAGTACCATTCAGTGAAGTTCAGAGGTAGTGTTGTAAACATTGCTCATAAGTCTTAACAGAAAAAGAGCATCTCAAAGGGCAACTAAAATTTTACTTTCAGTGCAAATCCTCCAATGAAGACATTAAAAAAAAAGTCTCTATAATGCTATAGTCACTAGTGATGTCCCTGAGGGAGCAGTGCTGGGCCCCATCCTCTTAAATATCCTTATTGATGATCTGCACAAGGAGATTGAGTCCATCATCAGTAAATTTGCAGATGACACCAAGCTGGGGGCAGGTGTTGATCTGTTAGAGGGTGGGAGAGCTCTGCAGAGGGACCTTGACAGGCTGGACAGATGGGCAGAGTCCAACGGCATGAGATTTAATACATCTAAGTGCTGGGTTCTACACAACAACCCCATGCAGTTCTACAGGCTGGGGTCAGAGTGGCTGGAAAGTGGCCAGGGAGAAAGCGACTTGCGGGTAGTGGTTGATAGTAAGCTGAACATGAGCCAGCAGTGTGCCCCGGGGGCCAAGAAGGCCAATGGCATCCTGGCCTACATCAGGAACAGTGTGGCCAGCAGGAGCAGGGAAGTCATTGTGCCCCTGTACTCAGCACTGGTTAGGCCACACCTTGTCCACACCTGTGTCCAGTTCTGGGCCCCTCAGTTTAGGAAAGATGTTGAGTTGCTGGAACATGTCCAGAGAAGGGCAACAAGGCTGGTGAGGGGCTTGGAGCACAAGCCCTATGAGGAGAAGCTGAGGGAGCTGGGGTTGCTTAGCCTGGAGAAGAGGAGGCTCAGGGGAGACCTTATTGCTGTCTACAACTACCTGAAGGGAGGTTGTAGCCAGGTGGGGCTTGGTCTCTTCTTCCGGGAGGTTTAGGCTGGATGTTAGGAAGAAGTTCTTCATAGAAAGAGAGATTGGCCATTGGAATGGGCTGTCCAGGGAGGTGGTGGACTCACCATCACTGGAGGTGTTTAGGAAGAGACTGGATGGGGCACTTGGTGCCATGGTTTAGTTGATTAGATGTGTTGGATGATAGGTTGGACTTGATGATCTCAGAGGTCTTTTCCAACCTGGTTAAGTCTCTTCCTCTTCCTCTTCCTCTTCCTCTTCCTCTTCCTCTTCCTCTTCCTCTTCCTCTTCCTCTTCCTCTTCCTCTTCCTCTTCCTCTTCCTCTTCCTCTTCCTCTTCCCATAAAATGAATTCAACAATTTTATCTCATATTTTTTATTAACCAGGAGTACATTTATGATTTGATATTGGGCAAATCTAGGTTTACATCATTATACATAAAGATAAAAGCCTGAGCATCTTTAACCTGTGCTGTCTACAGATCTGGTGCCAGAATTATTACATTGAAGTCTCCACTCCAAATGACAGCAATCTAATCCGTTACCAGCAAAACAAGTAAAAAAGGAAAAGATTAAAGAAAAAAAAAAAAAAGCATCATAAATAATCTTCTGTAGCAATACTGAAAACGATTTGCAGCAACAGTTCATTCCTTACTCAGAAAAGCTGGAGGCTGCAAAGGTCTCCTAGATTACCATAGTAACTAAAAGAATAATTTAAACCTGCCTTTTAAAGAGTTGTAAATAATGCAAGTGTACTATCAATCACTGCTCATTGTCATTTCACATGGTCTAGAAGACAGTTTGAAGAAGAATGTGGTATCACAGTTCCTCTTGTAAGGAATTCCAGCATAATAAAATTATGTGTCCCAATCTAACCCCTTCTCTGTTGTTTCTTTCTGGATCTGTCTGATTAGAAATAAGAACCTGTACAACAGGCATTGTTTACATGTCTCTTTGAGAGGCTGAAATGGTTCTAGACATCTACTTCTCTGTCTCAACCCTATCATTATAAAGGATCAGACTCTCTCGATATGTGTCTATCCTGAGTGTTGAAGGATCTGCTGGAACCATTGCAGTGCTGGTACACTGCCGAACATATGTATGTAAGGGTCTTCAGTGTTATCTGCAAGAGTAGAAGGACACAGCTATGTGGGTGCTGCTTTCAATAATGTTAAAAAGATTATCAGAGAAAAATCTTTTGGATGGGGATTTAAAAAGAAGGACCAAATGGTACTGATGGTCTTGAGCAGAATGCTATAAGTAAAAAGGGACATAAGAGTCCAATCTTGTGTGTTGGAATACGAAATTCAGCAGTTCAAGAAATTCCTGAATAACCACATAGACAGCCTATTCTGTCATCTAGAAAGCAGATATGATAAACAATTCAGAAGATAGCCACTGTATATGTATGAATAGGAAAGATATGGCTGATTCCCCAATATTATTCTAATTCCATGTGGTGCTCAATGATTTTCTGAAACACGGTAAAGCAGTGGCATGTGATTTGGAAGAGCAAATGAGTGTGTGTTTAAAATGCATTGTGCTTTAGTCCCTTTCATGGTTAGGTGTGGAATTTCATAGCATTCTTCCCTTTGAAATTAGATGTTTCTGTGTCTCCTGGGTCAATGTCTCATTGTCATGGTCATCATAATAGGGATGAAAAAAGAACCCTCTGAAAGCAAGTTGAAAATTACTAGCAAATTGAATAGAGTACAGCTTAGAAATTATTTCCTTTATCCAACCACCTATGCACATTTCCATCTCATTTATTTACTGGGGTGGTCCTTTTCAGATACAGGAAAGGAACAGATCCAGTTTACATCCTTACGTCTAGCATGTTTTGGGATCTGGACAAAACTGTTTTCAGAGCTGTTGTCATTCACATTCACCTTTTCCCTGGAAAAGCCATGTTTTCTTGAAAATATAATTTTCTCCACGCTCTCTGTCTCTGGATTAGTATATTGCTTGTTAGCTTTTTTGCAGGGCTTATACTGTTCTTGAATCCAGGCAGCCTGATGCAGTGAGAACATATACCTGTGGTGTGCGCGCTATGGCTGCTTGGCCATAATCCAGGCAGCCTTTATGTCTTGTCCTAAGGGAAAAAGTGTTGTTGCTGCTCTTTTTCTCTGGCATATGAGGCACCATCTCAGGAAACTTATGTAAGATGTGTTTTCTGAATGGTGCTATTTACCACTAATCTTTACAATATTTATTGCAGGCACAGTGGAAGCAAATAGGAAAATCCTCTAGCATAATTAAACAACGGGGGGAAAAAAGCATGCTGTGACAGACAATCTCTTAATACATATTCAATGCAAAGAATTAAGTTCAGTAGAGACTATTAAGGCATGCACCTTTGCATCTGAAAGTATGGGGACTTCGCTTATGTTGCTGTATTGGTATGAAGTATACAAATTCTGTGATGGCTCAGGCAGGGAAAAAGTAAAAGAAATATGGTGGTTTAGGATTTGTGTTAGTCTTACATCAAAAATAGACAAGACTCATAGGTGGGCATAGCATTGAGTCTTGAGAAAAACACTGTTCATTCTAATCAATAACAAATAAGAGGGCTTACTTTAATGTAATGTCAGACTTGATAGCATTCTTGTAAAAATATAACCCTTAACTTATTAAATATTAGTCTAACACTATATTGAATTCATAGCACTTACATTGCACTTTGAAGAGGCAAAGTGCTGTGAAGTATCGATCATGTATCAAAAAGATAACACTGAGTATTTTAAAAGACTGTGGTGCTCTTATGTTGTAGGAAAGACTGTATCTGTCTCCCAGCTCTTGTTTTAGTCAATGAGAAACAAGCTCAAAATTGAAATTTCTGCTGAGTTAATTATTCCATTAAATCCTCTGCTTTTCCAAATTTATTAGAAAGATTTGTAACAGAAATAGTTGTGAAACAACCCCCTCAATCTATATACACTGCATTTTTTTAAATTATCAAGCAATTTCATATCCATTTTGCCTGACTCATTTTTTCCTATGGTGCCACTTTTACTTTGTATCATAATTCCACTGAACTGCTTTGTGGAGGACTCAAGTGCCCCAGAAAGGTAGATAATGGTAGGTTAAAATCACAGTATCACAGTATAACCAAGGTTGGAAGAGACCCCAAGGATCATCAAGTCCAACCTGTCCCAACAGACCTCACAACTAGACCATGGCACCAAGTGCCATGTCCAATCTCCCCTTGAACACCTCCAGGGACGGCGACTCCACCACCTCCCTGGGCAGCACATTCCAATGACAAACGACTCACTCAGTGAAGAACTTTCTCCTCACTTCGAGTCTAAACCTCCCCTGGCACAGCTTGAGACTGTGTCCCCTTGTTCTGGTGCTGGTTGCCTGGGAGAAGAGACCAACCCCTTCCTGTCTACAACCACCTTTCAGGTAGTTGTAGAGGGCAATGAGGTCACCCCTGAGCCTTCTCTTCTCCAGGCTAAACAATCCCAGCTCCCTCAGCCTCTCCTCATAGGGCTTGTGCTCAAGGCCTCTCACCAGCCTTGTTGCCCTTAAATAACAGAAAATAACAGAAGGAGGGCTAAATCCTGATGACCTTTGTTATTAACTAGGAATTCATATGGTTGCAATTTTTATCTGCAGCTGATATTTACAATCCAGTTTAAAATCCATCAGAAAGAAACATAAATATTCTTACATAATTTCAACCATACCCAGATCCTTTAAACTGTATAGCTATAAAATAGCCATACTTTTAAAGACAGGTGCTTTATCTATAAGATTAGGTAAAATGAATGTATATTGCATATTTATATATTATCTAAGATAACTTCTACCATACCAAACCAGAACTGAAATTCCACTGGTGAAGTACAATGTTTTCATAATGCTTCCATCTGAAACTGATTTCACAGTTTCATTTTTTAAAAGTTATTCTGCTGTTTGGTTGGTTGGGTGGTTTTTTTTTCTCCACAAATAAAGCAATATTTCCGTTTTTTAAGTGAAGAAGACTCTAACCAGGGTAGGCAGATGACTTCCACTATTAAGTCTGTTGAGTTATGTTGGTTTTATTGGTTTTGTTTGTTTGTTTTATTTTTGGGGGAAAATCCCAACCAAGCAAAAGGGCACTCAATAAATCATAAGAGAGAAAAGCCAAAGTAATGGGGATTATATTCTCAAAATATGTGTCTCTTCAGTTCTGTAAAACACACTATAGAGCCATCAATGTGTAAAAGCATACATCCCATATACTTAAGACACCAGGTGTACCTGCTGAAAATTTGGTCCCAACTAGCCAAATTGCAATTAGAAATAGGATGCTGCCAAATCAGTTTTCTTGCATATGTAACACTAGCACAGGATGTAAAATCAAGTAAAAGATACCCTATTAGTTAACCTACAGATGCATCACTTCTTCACAGTGCAGTGTGGGATTTATCCATAAGCAAGTGTTTATATGAATCATACATTAGTGGTGAATTATGTAGATCTGTAAGCATGTATCAGTTTCCCACCTGCAACTGCACTTTGTATTGCCCTCTCTATTGATTTGGAAATAAAAGCTCTCCTGTTTTTGCTCTCATCAGTTGCTCACTTCCAGCTCCATGATCTGCTAGCATGATTGTCTCATCTGCAGCTCCTGGCTGGACTCTCTGAACCTTTGCTCTCTGATTGCACTGTTTGTGGCTAGACCCAACTCAGATTGCCAGCAGAACTGGAACACTTGGTATTGCCTGGTTGCAAACCAGCTTTATTGCAGCTGGGACAATTCCACTGTACACTTTAGGTGGTTTTTACTATTATTTAATTTAAATTTATTTTTTTATTTATTATTTAAAAGGAATAGCTGCCTTTTGCTCTCAACACTCATTTTCCACGTCAGAATTTACACAATTTAATTCATTATGTTGTGTTCCTTTTGCACGTTTGTGCTTCCAGAAACTCTGAACTGTTTTTTTCACTCCATTCTTGAGGCTCAGGTAGCTAGGAGGGCACCTATGCTTGTCAATGCATTGCATGTAGAAGGAAATGAATTATTTAAACATTATCCATTTGCAGCAGTGCTGCATAGGTATAAAACTCTGACATAACTTCTGTGAAGTTGTGCCAGTAGCTTTAGGGATCTGTTAAGTATTCATTGAGCATATCCCTATAAGAGTCATTTGCACCTTTGAAAAATATAGTATAGTTTATAAGCCACTGGATATTTCAATATTTTGCTCTGTATTACAAAAGATAAATTATAAAAAATATTAGCATATTTTTCCTAGGTAATTTTAAAACCAAAATCCTTAGACAGCTATCATTCTTAAACATTCAGTAGGATAAAAACTGGAAGTGTATATTTAATTGCAGAGTAAGTTATTAGTTCAGAAACAAACAAACAAACAAAAACCCAACTAAAAAATGAATGTGTGTACATAAATTCACCTCTGTTCAGCAAACCATTTAAACATACCAAGGCTCCACTGGAACTTTGAGACACACTTAAGTGGCTTTACAAATAGCACTGCTTAAACAAATGCTTAAAGTGCTTTGTTGAAACAGAATTCAGTGATGCAATTCCCACCCTGTAAATTATTAAACAGGTGCAGGTGAAACTATAAAGTATGAACTTTAGCAACCTTACTAATGAGCCTAAGAAAACTTATCTGCTAGGAAAATAACAGTATTTTAAAATACGTGCTGCCTTTTTACAGGCTTACACAGTTTGGCTACATTTAGGTAAAAAAAAAATTAGAAAATGTGAAAGCTTGTGTAGAAACAGGTGCACAATGGAGTTCTGTATAAACCAAAAAATATTTAAAAAAATACGACTCCCATGGCAGATGAGCATCTTCAGCATTAAGTTCTGCCCTGGTTTAGGCAGTATCATGGCAGTTGGTGTAACTAGTATCACAGTATCACCAAGGTTGGAAGAGACCTCAAAGATCATCAAGTCCAACCTGTCACCACAGACCTCATGACTAGACCATGGCACTAAGTGCCATGTCCAATCCCCTCTTGAACCCCTCCAGGGACGGTGACTCCACCACCTCCCTGGGCAGCCCATTCCAATGGTGAACGACTCTCTCAGTGAAGAACCTCTTGATGCTGTAAGTTTAGGGAATATGGCCTGGATGTAGATCCTATTATAATGCAGATCTGGTTGGATTATCACTGTGGTCTCTATTAGCCTTAAAAAGCTACAGGGTAAAATACATGAAACATGGTCTCCTATATATGAGTTGCTATAAAGTTTAGATGTTACCTAATGTTAAATCTCATGAATGACACATAAAGCATTAAAATGGAAAATACATACCTGTGCTGGGTTGAGGCAGCCCCCTCTCCCCACCACGGGCAGGAATAAAACACTCAGACAAACGGATTGCAAAAGTGATGAAAGTTTAAATAGAAAGCAGTGAATGTTACAGACAACCCAAAGCGCAGTGACAAAGAAAGATCCCAAAGCAGACCCAGAGGCATCCCATTCCCACCTGAGGGTACACCCGAGACCCTCAGGGCTCCTTCTTCCCCCTCCCTCTGCTGGGCTAGTCTCAGCTGGCCAGGCCTGAGACTGCCCATCCCCCTGTGGCCTTGGGCCTAGCCAGGCCCAAAGCCAGCAGACATCTCCCCCAGTTACCGGCTGGCGGAGGAGGAAGAAAAGAGAAAGTGCCAGACCCTGCACTGGATCTTATAGTGGTACAAAGAATTATGGTAGGAAATACACACAATTTCCTGTGTCCATCCCTCTGGGCTGGACTTCTGGACACAGGAAGTGAACACACCGGGGGGCACCCAGCTCAAACTGCAACAATACCATTGGTTAATTTGACCTAGGGAATGTTTGCTGGATAGTTTGTATGGGAAAAAAAAATAGATGACAGACTTCAAGGGCAATGGCTCTTTCCTTTTTAAAGCTTCTTAATGCAGTATGCCCTGCTCCCAAAGGGAATAACTCATTATCAGACTTTCTCTTTACAGAGAATAGTTAATTGTCACTCTAAAAATTACTCTGTTGTTTATGTATTTCTGATTAGAATCTGATTACACTCTATTTGCCTAAACATGTAATGGCAGCACCAGTACTTATCTGTGAAGCTCTAAAAGAGCAAATTACCCAAATCCTAGACTAATTGTCAGCATAATGGACAGAGAATGTGGCTTTGAAGTAAGAAGTGTGAAGAGAAACTTCCAGTTATTCAAAGATAGCCAGTTGGATATGTAGATAGCCATGGCTTCATTAGCACATAAAGCTTTTACTGGGCAGAAAGCCATGCTGGTTAAAAAAATGAAATGAGGAAATGGAAAATCAGTTTGTAAAGACTCAGGTGGGAAACAAAGAAATTAATGACAGGGATTAACAGTAACAAGATTTTATTTTTTTTAAAGTTACATTCTGGTAGTGGGCAACTAGATTAAATGCAGTAAAAGGCCACTTTTAATAAATATTAGAAGGAAAAGGGAAAAAAACACAAAGAATCTGCACCAGGTATACATTAAATATGGTAATTAAACAGTACAAAAGATTCTTGTTTGTTACCTGGAACAAAGAGATTATGTATCCATGTGAGAAATAGGCAGAAATAATAAATATCATCTGCAAGAAAACAAACAGGACAGCATCTGTTCATATTAAACTTCAGTCCTAACAGAGTTAGATGAGTGTCTGTCTTCAGCTGCTAACAAGGTATTTCCCCAGTTCATGGGTAGTTCCAGAAGACGATTGTCAAAGTTGCAGCGGTTTTGAAAATCTTGACAGGACCTGTTGAATAATTAATGATGTCATTCAGAACTGTAGCAATTTGTGACCACATTAAGAAAAAATAGAGGTTAAACTATGATTAAGGTCAGTCAACATGGCATCCCAGAAAGTAGATCTTACTGTAGTTCTTTTGCTAGCAGGGGTGCCTGCGCTGCTTCACTTGCTATTAGAAGTACGTAATTCTGAGTGCTAAAGATGACTGTCTTCACATAACAGCCATTGATCCTTTCAGAACTTTTTAGTCAATATCACAATAACACTTTGATTTAAAAGAACTTCTACTGTACAAAATTAATGTTACATGGATTAAAAGCTGACTCACTGGTTAATCTCCAGATGTCATTGTTAATGAGAAGACACAAAGAAAATTACTGTGAAGAGGTTTTTTTTCCCAAGACTGGTTTTTTTAAAAGTCCTAATACTTGTATCAATTATCTAGACAACATAAAATATTATGATAAAGTTTGCACATGAGAATAAATATTGGAGAGCGTGTATAGCTTTTATCAGTGGGGCTGAATCATCTCATTGAGAATCACAATGCAACAAAAAGGCAAATTATAAGGGCCAAATACAATGTATTATACATGGAATCTGACAACATTAGCTGTATTTATAGAGTCAGTGACTCAGGGTCAGAAAAGAGTTTTACAGTGTGAGGCTTGAGAAATGCAGGGCATGTGGTTTATCAGAAACTGAAGAGAAACTGACTGCTAGGTACAGCAACAAGCAAAGGATAGAGCTCATTCAAAGATGGCTTTTCAACCTGAATATAAAAGTGCAATGCTATACAGTGGCTGGAAGTTTGAAGTTGACTAAAACCAAACTTGAAATAGAGATGGCCTGCTAGCAGCAAATGTAACTGCTGGAGTCAGTTACTGGGGAAGGTGGAGGTCCCACATGTCATGGATTGAGTTGAACCTGCTGCTGTTATTCATACCATGCTGCAGTCATGCCAGCTTCAACAATGAAAGTACTAACTGGAGCAGAGTATTGTCAAGCTTGAAGTTTAGATTGCACCATGGGAGGCTTCCTGTTCTGGTTGCTGCTTCTGGTTTCTGGTTTCTTGGGTTTTGGCTCTTTTCTGCAGGGCTGGGGGTGAGAAATGTGGGTGTGGGGTAGCACTGGTTTTGGTTTTCTGTTTTATGCTTGGTTTCCCCCCTGTGTTTCACTGCACTTTTTCTGCAAATAGGCTAAGCTAAGGTAATCATGCATCATGATATTAGATTAATTAGATTATAAGGTAATGGAATTATGCATTGTGATTATTATATTTTATATTGTATTACACTCTTGTCTTATTTCTTTATCTCAACCAAGTCTTGTGTGTTACTTTTTGCCTCACTTTTTGTATGTGGGGAGCAGGCAGGTTAGCCCTTGCACTAAATCACTACACCGGGCTTACTAAGCAGGTGAAAACCTAAAGAGAATTCTTTTCCACACACGTAAGTTTAGCTCAGTTTCAGGTTGGATAGTCATAGCACTGTATGTTTCAAATAAACTACACAGGGAAGGAGGATGGGCTTAGCATTGGCAATTTGCATACATCCAGGCTGTTTAATGACTATTTAAGGCCTGGTATAGCTAGATAACAGCTAACATGCTTGCAAACAGTACCAAACATGCAAACTGACACCACCATCCTCTGAGCTCATGGGATGACTGTGCACACTGAGCAGCACAAATATGGCCAGCTTTATTTGATGTAGAAGAAAATGCAGCCACGTGCACAGGACACACAGTGGGTTGCTTGGATGTAAGGTCAGAGAAGAATCGTGTGTAATAGTGTGGAGATGTTCCCATGCAGTCCTGCTGAAGGATATGAGCATGTCCTGAGCATGTTCATTACGTTTGCAGCTCTTCATTAAGACAATACAATCTTGTATATCTGGACTTCAGCTGGTTGGCTGTCATAGCAATGAAAGACTCCTTTGATGCACAATAGCCCAATTACATTTTGTGGGTGGTGGGTTATCTCCCTCTGACACGTTGGAATGGGTCTCTCCTAGAGATGGAACACTGATGGGAAATCATATGGAGAACCTTCTTTCTTAGATGCTTGTCTGCTATCACTTTTTCACATGGTAAGCAAAGTGCCAAAGAGTTCAGCAAATTTAAAAATGAGAAATGGTTTGCTTCCATGTCAGGGGGATTCTATCTTTCTTTGGAGGACAGGGCATGGATTTTCTCAAGAATTATCTGGACGTATGGCATCACTTCAGATTAAAGAAGAAGATAGGCTCTACTTGCCCTCGGTCAGCCTTAGTTTATCCTTTTATTTGAGTATAGCACACAATATACATGAAAAAAAGTGTTACAAAACTTGCAGAGAAGCAACTTGTAGATTTAGTTTCCTTGGATGATGACATTGCTGAAACTTGAATTGCTTATGGAAATCTGATGCTCTAGCATTAAATAATAAAACATTTGTTCCATTAACTTGCATGAGTTCATAGGCTGAGTTTCATATTTTCTCCTTACTGTAAAAAAACACCCCAAAATAGAAAGAATGAGTTACAGCACTGGCCGTGAATCCTAATGGTCTCTGTGTATAGGTGCCCACATATAGTAAAACCTCACACTCAGCTGATTTTTTCTGTTCTTTAGAAAAAAATGAGATAGGGTTGAATTGACTTGACTGCCTTTAAAACAACAAATTAGTTTCAACTTGTGTAGACAGGAATAATGTCAGTGAAAGCATGTTAACTTTGCCTTCCTGCAGCATGTGAATATATAGATATAACAAAGGGTCCTTTGTAAAGTTTGTTTTTACTGGTAGCCTTGCAAATTGAGGGGCAAAGAGAATTAATGTCCAAGTTTAGGAGTTTGCCATAATCTAAAATAGATTGTTGGGCTTTTGTGGCACCTACCATTATTCAATCGAAAATACAGCTTGTGCCAGAATGGGCTCAAGTTATTTCACTTCAATACATCTTCCCTTGTATGAAACTTCCAACTTGATTTGAGGCTCCAGAGAACGGGAGTGCACAACGTACGTATTGTGTATGCCAGATTTCTAGTGTCACGTAGAAGTCGAACAAATTCCTGGAATCCCAATGTTTGAAATTCACGTGTGGAGACGCATGAGGGCACTACTGGGCGGGGGATGGCTGCCGGTGGACGATTGCTGTCTGCTGGTCCCTTCTGCAGCCTAGCTGGTATGATGCTTCTGGACTCCAGACAGGAGACATGACTGCTGGTGTCAGGGCAAGTCCCTGAGGCACAGGTGGTGCAGCAGGGGAAGGGACAGTGGAGAGCAGAAGACTAGATCTCCTACTCTGTCGAAAGATTTGAGATCAGCTCTAAGTTCATGTAAAATTTCTGAATAAATTTTTTTGATTTTATAAAACCTGAATGGCCCTATTCATATTCTTTGTTTTAATGGTGAAGACATCTTCAGTCTTTGTGGCATGCTTTTAGTAAAAAGTGATAATACAAATAAGACCAAAAAAAAGGCCTGCAAATATTAAAGAGTTAATGGTATTTAACTTTGTCTTGCTTTCTCATGAGCTTTCTAGGTGGCACTTTCCAGAGTAGGATAATATTGACTAAGCCTCATTAAACTGATTTGGAAATTATTTTTTAAAGGAAAATGCAAAGTTAATGATCCATGTTCTAATGTCAATAAGCCACTTCAGAATGTACATTGACAAACTATTGCTACTAAAAATTACTCTCCGTTGGTTGAGGGTATGCAAAATGAAAAAGATGAGGCTGAGTCATCAGTAGGCATTTAGGAAGGCATGAAATTCACACAGGGAATAGCTGGTGAAATATGGGTGCTGTTGGCACTGAACCCCTACTCAATGAGTTGATATAAAGTTGCCATCGGAACAAGAACAAATCTCCTTGAGGGATTTATTGGCAAATACACTGTATATGTCACCATTATTTATTCTACTATCTTCATTACTCTTGAGGCTTGGCTAGTCCACAGTGTCCTATTGGAGACACTGCATTCAAATATCTAGAGGAAAGGAAAAAGAATGATAAATGTTCGGGAAAATATGACACTTTGAATCAAAAAGCGATGTCTGAAGGGAAAAAAGCTCATGGTAGCTTTAGACACGTATGTAAAAGATTGTCATAAATGGGATACCATCAGTTTTCCTCCACAATCATAAGAGGAAGACAAAATTCAGTTGGGTTAATTTGCAGAGTCTTGAGCAAAACCAGGTAATGGGCACAACAAATTGCCTGAAGAGAATAGGTGATTCACCTAAGGATTTTAAAGGCAAGGTAAAAAAACATGTTGTATTTGGTCTGAAATGCATGTAATCCTGCTTCATTCTGAGTAGATGCCTAATAGAAGGCCTCAGGAGATCCTGCATTTTATGGTATCAGCTGTGTACTAAAGTCTTACTGATGGAACGTCCTGCTGAGGCTTTTTGCATATTTAGCTTTTTTTTTTTTCCAGTTCTGCCTTCTCTCATTTAATGAATATTTTAAAAAATAATGTGCCAGGAATACATTTTACAGGCTTCCCTATTTTCCTTCACAGCACTGCCATTGACCAAGAACAAAATCATAGGGAAGGAGGGAGGAAGGAAGGAAGGGAGGGAGGAAGGAAAGAAGGAAGGAAGGAAGGAAGGGAGGGAGGGAGGAAGGGAGGAAGGGAGGGAGGGAGGGAGGAATGAGTAAAGATTTAGCTCTTGCTGCTCCTGGTCACCTGGGGACTGCTGTCCTAGGGCAGGCTGGATCAGCAGCAGATTTTCTTATTTTCTCCCACCATTTTCAAAGCCATTCTCTTTTTCTGTCAGCTGGAGGAGGATGCTTATTGTACCTGGTGTCATCCTCAGCCAGGCTATGGCTGGACTTTGTATTTATTCCATTTATTGTATTTCCCTTTCAAAATAGAGCAACATTAACATTGGCTGTATTCAAACATCTTTATCCATGGGGTCACCTTTAACAGACTGGTTAGAACTGGTTTCCAGTTAGCCTTAAAATATTAATTCATCACTCTGCTTTCTTTTTTTCTCTTTTTGAGCCTTTGAATGCTGAAGGAGGTGGCTAAGTTGAAAGGCTCACTTTCTTTCTGAAAATGTAACACATTTTGCAGTAGCAGAAATCTGAAAGTTCTGCTATGGATTCTTGCTGAAGACCTCAAGGACAGACTAAAGGAATTTAGTTAAAATTGAAGTGCAGATGCTTCCTGATTTATTCCCCTCTCCACTATATTGTGATGCAGCAGTTTGGTCCCCCTAGGCTGAAGCAGCTGTGGCCTCACTACTGCCAGTGTCTAACCAACTCCTTGTTGCCTTGGAGAGCCAGCTCAGGGACCTGAGATGTGTCTGGAAACTAATTCTGGGGTTTGTCAGGCAAGGCTTCAGCCCTTTCATCGTACAGAGCTGAATTCGTAGAGGGCAAAGGGGCTGCCATGAATGCCCATCTGGCGTCAGTGGTGACCCAACAGCTGATCTGAACCTCACCTTTAGCTTCACCTGACAGAGCACAAGCAGAGTTTAACAGGTTCGAGGAAAACCGGGTACAGCTCCCCCTGTCTCTGGCTACGGATATTCCGCATTTTTTTAGGGAAAGGGAGCGCGACTTGCAGGAGAATGGAGCAGAGAAGTACTACAGGCCTGCGCTGGCTGCAGCCGGCAAGGGGAGAGCGCTTTTTAGCCTTAAGGGGAACACAAACTTAAAAAATTAGTGTAAAAACATGGGAAGAATAAGCTCTGGGAGCCAAAGCACGTGTATTTTTCCCCCAGAAAATCACTTAACAAAATGGTGACACTCCATAGCTCCAGCAATAAAAAGCAGAACAACATGCCTAGAATCCACTATTTTGGCCCCTCTGCAGCACTCCCCTTTTTGCCCCTTTTGTTTTGAGGCGGAAACAGTCGGGCAAAACACTGCGGAGCCGACCCGCATCCGCATCCACAGCGCCCAGACCACAGACCCGACCTCGGCGGCCGCGGGACAGCGCGGGGGGCGGTGCGGACTACGGCGGGAGGGCCCGGCCCGGCCCCGGGGCGGTGCGGCGCGGCGCGGCGCTCGGCCCTGGCAGGGAGGGGTTGGACCGCCCCTACGCGAGCAGCCGCCGCCGTCGCGGCGGGAGAGGTGACAAGCCGCTGCGCGGAGCCGCCGTCGCCGGGGTGGAAGAAGTAGGTGTCCGTCCTTCCGCGCCCCGCTCCGAGGTAAGGCAACCGCATGTTTTGCTGCTAGTCTCTCCGCGCCAGCGCCCGCCCCCGCCCGGAGGCTGTGGGGCCCCGGCGAGGGGACAGGAGGTCCCGCGGCGTCCCGGTGTCGACCCCCGCCAACACGGAGCTGGGCCTTGCGGAACGCTGCGGGTGCAGGGCGGCGGGAGTTTCGTTTCTCCGCCGCCCCTGGGAGGAGCAGTCGCGGCAGCAGTGCCGGCGGCCCCGGGGGAGCCTGGCGGCGGCGGCGAGCCGTGGCGCCTCCCTGCTCGGGGCGCGCCCGGCCGTCCCGCTGCCCGTCCCGCCGCACCTGGTCGGGCGGCGGCCGTCCCCGAGTCCTCATCGGCCTTTCCGCTTGCTGCTGCTGCTGCTACCGCCGCCGCCGAGGGCGCGGGAAGGCGCCCCGCGCCCGGAAATCTGTTCGGGTGCACCCCCACCCCCCCTGCCCGCGCCGCTCACTCCCCTTTCGCTTTCCTGGGGGACACGGCGTGGGACGAGGCGGGAGGCGGCGGGCGCTGCTGCCTTGCCCGTTGCCTCCGGTTCAGCGGTAATTTATGGTTTTGTTAACTCAGCATTTGGCACGGCGCGCTTGCGGGGAGCAGCGGCGGGCGGGAGTTCTAAGTTTTTGTTACTTGTGGGAGGAAAAGGAAGAAGGCTCAGTGGGGCCGTGGGCGCCCCAGCGGCTTCCTCTAAAACGCTCCCTCCCCCCTCCCCCCCCGCCGCCTCGGCGCTGTGGCCGGGTGCTCGCTGTGGTGTGCAGGCAGCAGCAATGGGCAGGGTTGGGGCGGGGGGCAGTTGCCATCCATGAAGTTAGTGTGACAGGAGGGGAAAAACTGTCAGAAATTATTTTTTTTTCCTTCCTACTAGTTTTGTGCGGAAATCCTACGTATTTATTTCCTGTATATACATATATGCATATTTATCTATATATACATGGAATATATACAGATATTTTTTTCAGCTATGAGAACATTGCCTAAAGGCTCCCGCTGCCAGATGTTTTGTTTTCTGGCTCTTTGAGGCATATTTGCATTTCTTCTGGGAAGGGAACAGACAGCAGTAATATTGCTGAATATGTATTTGAACAGTAGCAGGGAACAACTTGTGTGCCTTTAATTCAGCTGCAGAGGAGATCCATGTGGGATTAATATACTTAGGCGATCATGTCACACTGACGTATCTTGTTCAGACTTGTAGATTTTTAAAGCAGTGTGGACTTGTAGGTAGTAGCGGAAGTGCAATTAATTTTAAACATGTGACTTGGCCTGGTGCTTACGATTTTAATGTGATATTCATACCTTCGTAAATATGCATAAATTTAGCCATCTGTCCTCTGCTTTTGCTTTGTCCACATACACTACACAGCACAAACGAAAAAGGTTCCTATATTGTAGGCTTTAGAGCCTTTAAAGTCCAGGAAATGCTGTAAAGTTACTGTCAAGGACTAGTTGAAAGCTTCTTTCATATTTGAGTATGCTTGGAAAAAAGGCTACTTCAGCATCAGTGATGCCAGTTGATAACTTGTGTTTGATGTTAATTCTATTTGCATGCGTCCAGTACAGGTGATACTGCTGCTGAAAGGCAACAAGGCCCTTTTGTCAACCTTGTATGCTTTCAGAGGGTGTATGAACCCTGGGTAGAGCCCTGTGGTTTCTCTCCCCTGTGATAAGGTGGTGGCAGGGTGCCAGCCAGAGTTGCTGGTTGGAGATCTTAGCAATAAAACTTCTGAGGTAGGTTGGAGCCCCAAGTTGGGGCATGTCAGTCGTCGGTGCTTGCCATGATCACTGGCATGTGCTATGGCTCACCTCTGTGGGCGTGAAATTTGGAATAGCAGTGGGCTACAGAAATTATTTCTTCTAGTGTCTGTCTGTCCATCTAGGGTAACTTGCAGGACAGTGGCTATATAGTAATGTATTCCTATAGATGGGCTGTTTTGCTGTGCTATCCCTGCTGTTGCCCCAGGCGTGGTACTTCTGGATTGTGCAGGTAGGTGAGTGAACATCATGACCTGTGTCTCCTCAACACACTTTTCCTCTCCAACTTACCCCTTTATGCCCTCTCCTTGAAAAAAACCACTTGTTCCTAGGCATGAGTAGGCCTGCCAAAATCTCAAATGTTTGGTATTGGTATGTTTGGGATTGTGATGCTAAAATCTTCGTTTGAGCATAATTTTCTTAAATTTGGCTTTTCTAGATTAACAGTTGTGATAAGAAGATTAAAAATAAAGTCTACTGGCTGCTAACACTTGCTGGATGATATTTTCATCTCTTCTACTACAGCTGCTCTGTAGTTTCTGTTCTGGTTGCAGATCCAGAATTGGAGTATGCAGTACTAAATAGACTAGTTCTTCTACCTACTAACCTAGGGATTCTTAAACAGTAGTATATCTACCATAGCAAAAGTAGTACCTGAATCCCACTGCCAGTGGCATATGACTGCTATTTTGGGAACCTTCTTAGTCTTGCCCTTTCTTGGGTTCAAATCTCTGGTACAAAGCACTGGAAGAAGTTCTGTCAACGGTTTATGGCAGGAAGAGGAAAAAGCGTATTAAATTGGTATTCCCGTTGCTGCCTGATGGTGTTAGATGTTTTTGCATCCTCTGGGTAGTTCTTGGAATCTCAGTAACACTGGATGATTATTTTACTCCTTATGCTGCCGAGTAAAATTATACAGCCTGATTTATTTAGGTTTGGCATATTTTCACTGAAACTCATGCCTGCTAGGTGAATGAACAGCCTGTTTGTTTATACTGCCTTTCCCCCCTCCCACTTTTAATAGGCCCTCATAGGTCTTATTGTGGTTCTACTGGAAGGCTTCAGAATTTGGTTCAGCCTGCCAGTAAAAACAGAAGTAAAGAGCCATGAACCATATTAAACTTGTTATCAAAGACGATATTTTCATACTGTCAGTTAACAGGGTAGAAATATTGCTTCAGATGGCTCCAGCCAGTCCTACAGTTGTGTTTACTGCTCTTCTATAAAAACAGCTACCTTCATCTTTGCAGAATTACAAAGTAACCTGAGTGGCTTCCAAATCTCACAGTATCTTTTTTCATGTCCCTCTGTGATAATTCAGACTCTCTCTGTCTACTTATTACTCCGATCCTGGTGTTATTACCAATCAAATCTTTACTGGATCACTTTTCCCTAGATGAATTAATATTCATTTTCTCAGAGGCATCCAAGAAATGAAACGCTTGATGGATTTTTATTCCCCCCCCCCCCCCCCCATTACCTTTCTTCAATATTCTCCCACGTTCATTTGCAACTTTACGTAAGTAGAGCTAGTTAGAAAGTGATCATTAAAATGTCATTGAAGTGAAAGTCAGGAAGGGTGTTGATCAAAAATGCTATTCAGTTTCAAGTCACTCATTTGTGGTGAATCAACTTAAAAACAAAAACAATGTATTTTTGACTGCTGCTACTTCCCCTGTACTTTTTGCTTTCTTGACCATTATGATTGGATTATTTGCTATAGCTGGTTTTGACACAATCAACTCACTTTATGCCTTCCGAGAAACACAGTGTCAAAACACTGCACTAAATCTGGAATAAAAATGTAGTTGGTATGGCTCCATCAGCTACAGGTACGATGGAAGAGTAGACTTCTTCAAAGAGCTCAAAGTGTTGAATATGTAATAGTTTATCTTGACTTGCAGTGGTCCACCAACACTTTTGGCTCACATTGGGTAACTGAAGACAGCGATGACTCCAGGAGACTGTTCTGCAGAGCCCAAGGCAGTTCTTTTGGTGCCTAGGCCTGGGGCCATAGAAAGCAGTAAGACTGTGAGCAGATGTTTGAGCACTGTGAGGATGCAGCCTGGAAGATAGGAGGCTGGTGGTATGCAGCTCTTCCTGGGGAAAGACGCAGTGGTAATGCAGTTTTCTAGACTGGAGGGCCTCATGATCAGCCTGCAGTGTACTGGAGATGCGAGTCGCTCTTTGCCTAGATAGAGCTGAGACAGCAACGCTGCCAGTGAGTAATGTACCAGTATGGAAGTGTAATGTCAGTGTAAAGTCCAGAAATACTTCTGACCTATGACCAGTTGGGATCATGTATCTTAAAGCAACAAAACCAGGATTTGTCTGTGGCTGCCAACCGTTGACAGTGTTTTCCTCTACTTATCACCAGATTTCAGATTTGGTTTTAACTTCAGTAATGGATCATTTTGATAGTACTGCAGCTGTTTGTGCTGAAGGATAAATGGATGTGACTCCACATCGAGAGAATTTGAGACTGTTTCATATGGTAGTTTGACACTGGTGCTAAAAGGTAGCACAGAAGGAACTGAGCTTCATAGGGCTTTACAGGTGGGCAGAATCCAACGGCATGAGATTTAACACATCCGAGTGCTGGGTTCTGCACATTGGCCACAGCAACCCCATGCAGAGCTACAGGCTGGGATAAGAGTGGCTGGAAAGCAGCCAGGCAGAGAGGGATCTGGGGGTACTGGTTGATGGTAGTGTGCCCAGGCAGCCAAGGGGGCCAATGGCATCCTGGCCTGCATCAGGAACAGTGTGGCCAGCAGGAGCAGGGAGGTCATTCTGCCCCTGTATGCTGCACTGGTTAGGCCGCACTTTAAGTACTGTGTCCAGTTCTGGGCCCCTCAGTTTAGGAAAGATGTTGAGTTGCTGGAACCTGTCCAGAGAAGGGCAACAAAGTTGGTGAGGGGCTTGGAGCACAAGCCCTATGAGGAGAAGCTGAGGGAGCTGGGGTTGCTTAGCCTGGAGAAGAGGAGGCTCAGGGGAGACCTTATTGCTGTCTACAAGTACCTGAAGGGAGGTTGTAGCCAGGTGGGGCTTGGTCTCCTCTTCTGGGAGGCCAGCACCAGAACAAGAGGACACAGTCTTAAGCTGTGCCGGGGAGGTTTAGGCTGGATGTTAGGAAGAAGTTCTACACAGAGAGAGTGATTGCCCATTGGAATGGGCTGCTTGGGGAGGTGGTGGAGTCACCATCATTGGAGGTGTTCAGGGGGAGACTTGATAGGGTACTTGGTGCCATGGGTTAGTTGATTAGGTGGGCTGGATTAGTTGATAGGTTGGACAACATGATCTTGAAGGTCTCTTCCAGCCTGGTTTATTCTATTATTCTACAGGGGAAGGATCAAGTGGTGGGGCAGCCATTTCCTACTGCTATTGAACTGCTATTGCTCTAAGTTAATCCAGGAAGGTCCCAGAACATTCATCATATTTTTGTGGGCCCTCATGAGCTGGCCTTACCCCCTGGTGAGTGACAAATATTTCATGTCTGATGGTATCAAGAAGGAGGTCTGGAGGTACAGGGATGTACCCTAAATGTCCTCCCCTTGGGTTGTGTAAGCTGCCTGTTGGTGTGTTTTTTTTTAACTGAAAGAGCTTTCTAAATGCTCAAATTAGAATGTTTCCTTGCAGTGCTACATATCTGTATAGACATTGTTAGCTCTGCTGAAGGCTTTAGCATAGGCTTTGATGCATTAATTATTCTGGCCTTTATTTGCCATTCTGAAATCTGTATTTTCTGTCTTACAAGTGTATATGATGAGATGTGAAAACATGAAGGTGATTTTTGGAGTGTGTCACTGGAGCAGTGGGTGTTAGGAGCTGGTAGTATTTTTGACCATTGCTAGTGGTACCAATCAGTGGTTTCCTGAGCCTTCAGGCCTTTGCCTTGCTGGCTGTTTGTGAGCTGGTAAAGATTTTGGAGTCTTGGAGATTCTTGGTCTTTGCTCTGCTGAGGCTTTTTTTCTGATTCCTAGGAAGCTGGACATTCTTTCACTTGCCTGAATGAGGCAATACTCTTTCCAGAACAGCAGTACTGGAAACTTCTTGTCAAGGGTCAAGTCCAAAATACAATCACAGATTGGACCAGTAATGGTGCAAGGGAGCTATGAGGAAACTGTTTTTTTCATACAAAACATGAAAAGAGGGGTTTTGGAGACTTCAGTATGTTTAGCCTTGTCAATATATGTGTTGAAATTCCCCAAATTTATCATTTGAGGACATTTTACTACCTTCTGTTGTTAGCCTTGCTAAAGCCATTTGTTTACTGTAGTCTTTAAGTGAGTGTGGTAGTTTTAGGCTATGCCTTTAAAATTTACCTGCAGTAAATGTTAGGTTTAGCTTTTCAGATTAATGAAACCTAGTAAAGATGCCTTACTTAGAGGCACCTTAGATTTCATGTTGCAGAACAGGTGAATGAAGTACTTCCTGCTATCTGCTTGTGTCTGAGTCTTTGACTCCATATCATGAGGGGGGTGGGGTGAAAGACATGGCATTTAGATCTCATCTTGACAGTTTTGGGTGATGCAATGCATATCAGATATTTCATCTCTTGGAATTGTATATTGCCTGTTGGCAGTTAGAGGTAGGTCTTACATTACTCAATTCATTCACCTAATTTCATAAAGCTTTATGCTCTTTGCTTCCTGTTTTGTGGTGGAGTGTGTTTTTCCTGCTACTTGCACCTTTAGAAGGTATCTTATTTCTCTATTTTTTTTTTCCTAATTCATTGAACATCCCATACCAGTTTATATCATGGCAGATGAAGTGGACTGTGCCATCTTGATTGCTGGGTTCCAGCGGTATGGACACACTTTCAGTCTTTGTGGAGGTGTAAGCTGTTGAGCCTGGAAATGGTTAGACCTGGTTATGCATCCTGTGGGAGCAGTGGTGAGTGTGGACAGGAAGGGTGAGAGTGTAATAGCTGTAGTGGTAAGATTAGGGCACATTCTAGCAGAAGGAGGTGGTGTTGGTGGCTTCAGTCAGTCATTTTCTTGATATAACCTGTCCTCCTTGTTGTGAATTGAAGGAAGGGGGAAGAAAAATCAATACCCTTTCTGAGCTATAAAGAGGCCTCTTGACTAATAGTGTGGCAATAACTGGAGGCTAGAGCTGGGTGGAGCTCAGTTCGCCTCTCTCATGAAGCAGCAGAGTGGTTTGGTCATCTGAATTGTAGTGATGGCCTTAGGGCTGACAGGAGGATTATTGCAGCATTGTTCTCACTTTCTAGAAAGCTTACCTCATTGTTCTTTACAAGTTTCAAATATGATTGAAGCGTTTTTCTTACATGGTATGAGCAGTGCCAAACCTGCTAGAGCTGATCCCTGCTGCTGAGTCCGTGCTGGCATCTGCTGCTAGAAACAAACTGGAAAGGAAGAAATGTCAGTTTGTCTAGATCTGTGCAGAAGGCATTTAGGATTGGGATGATGAGTTTTCTAAACAGGAGGAATGACTGAAACTGCTGTAGTTCCACTTTGCTTACTTTGGCATGTTTTTGTCAGTGGGTTCATAGTTATTTGTTGCTTTCTGCATAACAGGCTGGAAAAAAGGATCAGAATGAATGAGGTATCCTTAAAGGATTCTTAGGATGGTTTTTGGAGCTACGAATACACTTTGAGTTATGTTGTCTTAGAAAAGATATTTTTGAAGATGACCATAATTGGAAGCATCTGCATCAAATTTGCAGTTTCGAAGGACCTATAAAGAACTCTTCTAGAAAGTAAGCACTGGTAATTTCTTTTTGTGTTGTTAAGTGGCTTGTCATAGAGATCTTTGTAAAATGAAAGTGCATTAAATATGCAAAAATCTGAGACGACCGAAATAGTAAGGGCTAAGATTCTGTGGCCCTTTCTGTGCAGGAACCAAAGCTTTTAATCTGTGCCTTTCTGTTCAGTTTAACAATTCAAAGACTCAAAAGAAGAAAATGAAAAACAGCTGAGTGATACTCCTGTGTATATGCTGCCAACAATGAAGGGAAGAGGTAGAGATGAAAATCTCTTTAGTTCGTATCTTGGGAACTGAGATGATGGTCACTGCTTTTGTTACTTCTAGGTCAGAAGAAATCCTGTTGCTGTGCCTAGATTGAGTGAAGAACTGCTGTTATGAATAGAGGTCTAGGCTGCGGGAGCTGAGCTTTTCCTCTGCAGTCCCTTTTGCCTAGTACTAGCTTTAAGCAAGCCAAAGGTAGCAGACAGGATGTCTTGTAATCATATTTTGGCTCTACTGATGTGTTTCAGTGCTAATATTTTATTGTTATTAGAGAAAGTGTTAGAAAGCTGGATGTTATTCCCTTAGAGACTCCCTACAAATAAGTCTCTGTTGCATTTTTTGGACCTCTAGTGAATGGAGCCCTGTGTACATTTTTATTTTGAGACATTCTTTCTGCAATTTGCTTCATTTTTGAGGTGGTGGGATTAAATCTTGACATGTGCTCCTTGAAACATGCTGTTGTCAGAGATCAGGCTTTTGGATGCCGTTTTTTCCTATGTTCGGTGCTTCTGCTAGAGGACCTTGTTTCTGGTTCTTCATTACTCTTTCTTGTTTGCTTATTTTTCCTGAGTGAATTCTTGTTTCTTCCTGTGTATACAGCTACTTGGTTTTTGTTTTCTGTTATGTGACATGGGAAAAATGGAGGTTTGTGATCATGTATTATGTGGTAGAGTAATTAGTCAAAGATCCACATGTAATGTTTACAAACATTGTATAGATAGGTGTTTCTGCCACTTCACAGTAATCAGAGAGTAAGCTGAAACAAAACAATCTCTTTTGAGTTGAAAATGGAAATTTGGTGCAAAACTCATAACTGAATGCATGTAAATCTGATGTTTAAAGAAATGTTTGTCTATGTGAACACAAACTCATAAACTTCACAAAACAGAGCTGCCTGCTAACCAAAAGACTCGTTGCTTTCCAGCTATTCACTTGGCATAGCTTTCTCCTACCTGTCATCCATACTTCACAGAAAGAAATAAAACCCTGTACTTACATACTCCAGGCCTTTCCTCCTTGCCAAAGTAATGCTTTGCTAATTATATGGAGTCCTTTGCTCATAGATATGCAGGTTATTAATTGCCGCAAAAGGGTGAGGGATCGAATCCTACTCTTATTGATTAAAAAAACCCCAAAACAACCAAAGCAAACAACAGAAATTATCCAGTTGGCTCTCATTTTCTGTGAGGCCTCCTGGAGCCTGTTTTTCTCTGCTTACAGTGAAGATTGCTTGCTGATTTTGCTGCATGCCCCTGAGCATCTACCCTGCGGGCTCAGGCTATTAAGTGGCAGCTTGTAGGGAAATGGGAGCTCACATCACCTGTTAAATAGCAATGGGATGTTTTGCACCTGTATTGCAGGGGTGTGCAATAGGATAATGTCAACGAATTAGAGTGGGACGAATTATTTTTGTGCTAATCGAAGCAAGGAAAATTCAAAATGTAGTTTAGTTTCAGTGGCATCTTTTCCCCTTTGGGCTTGTAATAGAACTTTTGGATTTAAAGGATAATTACAGAGTCCTCATTACATCACTGTTTGGAGGATTTATTTGCAGCTGTTACTTGAATTTTATGCGGGATCTGGGATACGTTGGAGGCTGATAACTGAAGCTTCATAGAAGATTAAAAAATATTTGGTTTACCTACAGAAAACATAATTGGAATACTTTTCTCATGCAGTTACATGAAGTATTTTTTTGGCAATTTAGGAAGTGTTTTACGGGACAAATCTTGCCCCTGTGTCTTCCCAGTAGGTTGGCTGTTATGGCAAACCAGTAAATTCGCTGGATAAGTGGCAGAAGTTTGGTATAAGTATCTTCCACCTATGTCCCCTGAAACACAAGAAGGTTTTCCTATACCCACGTCACACTGTGGCTGAGGTTAGTAGGTTCTCTGACAAGGTGATTTGTCAAATGGTTTCCTCCTGTTGTGGGTTTGAATAGGAGCTAGTCCAAATATGAAGCCAGAACAATAGCTTTGGAGGAAATTAGTCATGGAGGCATCTGAGGAGGAAGGAGCATGTTTTTATCAGGAATGGAAGAACTTCCCAGTACACAAGGGTCTTGCTAAAGATAATTTGGGCATTAGCGAGTAGTGTCAGATTATACCTTTGCATTGTTTCCATCTGGGTATTAAAGATTAAAGGGTACAACACTTGCTCTATTCTTAATTTGACACATTTGAAAAATATTCTTTCTAAAGACATGGATTAAAAATACATTTTTATGAAGGCTTAAGCATTTGCTCTTTGCTTCAGCTGGAGTGAGAGGCTTGGGAGACTTCTATCACATGATTCCTTGGTCATGGTGGATGCTGTACAAAATAGTGGGACATGAAGTCAGTTGGCAAAGAGAAGGATTTATCTTGAACTTAGGACATCTGTTGCTGGCTTAAATAGTGCTTGTACTTCTACCTTATGCTTCCCTGTGATTGTTAAAATGTCTATTCTGAGCAGAGTTCAGCAGTTGAAGAGAAAGGGTTCCTGGTTTCCATATAGCCCTAGAAGACTAGGGCTCTATCCTGATACGAATGGAGGAAATGGTTTACGTTTTTGGATGGATACAGGTACCTAAACATACGGCATCTAAAATGACACTAGACCATTTTATATCTGGGACATCTGCACAGGACTGGCAAATATAAACCAGAACATAACAGTAACCCATTAGCCTTTCCAGCAGTGGCCACTGGAGACCAACAGGAATTCCCTAGGGCATCTAAGAAGGTACTAGGTGTCTGGGCTTAGATGACTAAACTTTAAATGTTAATATTTCAGTACTTTTGAGATTTGTTATTTCAGATGAACAAACTGCAAACACTTTTGTTTTGTTTTTTTTTGTTGGGGTGTTTTTGTTTTGTTGTTGTTTTTTTTCCAGCTGCCAGGAAGCAAAATTCAATCACTTTCCTGGAAGGAAAAAACAACTTTTGCATAAGTCTGCATTCTAAGAGTAAGGCAACATAGGTAGTTTGACAATTTATTTTACCTACCTTATTATTTTCCCAGTTTATATTACCTATCTTATATAGACAGAGTCATCAAGATATTGATTGTTTTTACCAATCTTCCTTCCCACTAAAATTACCGCCCTCCAAAACCAAAAGGAGAATTGAGAGGAGGATCTGAGTCTGACTCCTCTTGGGTTAATTTGGCGTCAGTTGTTCAGAGGTAGAAAGCGTGAATGAGTGCAAGGACTGATGTTCAGTCAGGGGAAAAAAAAAACCAACCCTGGAACATGTTCAGCATAGCTTAGAGAACAAGCTTATGTAGCTTATATAGCAACATAGCTGGAACATGCTTATGGCAAGCTGAGGATTTACACTAAAGCTGTAACTGTACATTGTCGAAATACAGGTGTTCTTTAGCTATATATTAATGTCTTCAGTTATTTCAAATACTCAGAAGTGCTATCCAGTGCATTTAACTGTCTAAATAGTTGTGTTCCTGAGAAAACTGCTTCTGCAGTAAGATTTCACCTTTTACATGTCTAATGAAGGACATGCTAGAAGGAGTCTAAGGGTGACCATTTCAGGTAACCAATAGGAAAACACATGCTTTTAGGGTATGATGAAATCTCTTAGAATAGCTACTTTAGGATAGGATGAATCACAGCCCGCAAATGCCTATTTCTCTTCAGTGACTATAAAGAGAGAGGGGGAGTAGAGTGACTCAGTGAGATGTGGTTGTTTATATTTGGTCAAATATATTTTCAGCTAAGTGCATAAGGCTACTATCCAGAGGCAGCTCAGCTCTCCAAGGCACCCAGGATATGTCTCTCAAATGTTCATCTGCAAAGCCTGGTTGGAGTGCACTACAGCTCTCCTCTGGCTGGTGCTTTCATCACCCTTTCCAACTGGAAACACTCTGTGAAGGAGCAGTGCATGTGTACTCACTTTTCAGTCTGATGGGGAATTGGTGTCATCCCAAAATAAAGTCAGGATGCAGACTGGATGTGTGCCTGAACCCATGTGTTTGGATCTCACAATTTAGACACGGTTTAAATTCCTTGTGCAACAAGTGGAAAGAGAGAGGGGATTTGGAAGGCCTCCAGATGCCACCTTAATTTTGGTAAGATTGAATCCTAACATGTAAGTTGGAGATACGTTTGCTTCTGTGGTGTGTTTTCATTTCATAGTTCTCTCAGCATATATGATGAAAACAGAATAGTCTTTATTCATATCTGTGCATAATCAATTGCCAGTTTTCCTAGGTTAGGGAAATGTTGGGATGTCTGGATGCATGCTAGGAAGTTAAAACAATTTAAATCCTAGACTTTAAGTTCTTCAAGAGAGTGAGTGGACTTTAAGAAGACTTTCAGTGAAGTATTTTGCAAAGGCTGGCATCAGTGTTACTATGTGTGAATAGCACTAGGTGCCTAGTTTTAAAATCTTGGTAGCTGCCTTGACTTTTCTTTATGCCGTCATTCAGACCGTAACTACCAAGGTCAAATTTTGCTAGTAGTGGCACTTGTGGGTAGTTACTAAGAGAAGAGTCTATAACTGACAGATTAAATGGTTTTTAAGTTCTTCCTGCCATTGCTGAACTTACTGAAATGTGGCTGTCGGTCATGTATGAAAGTCTTAAAATCATCTTTGTGCTATACTGAATATCATGTAAGTTGCTTGGCGTCTTTAATGTTGACATTAGACTTACTCCACACTTGCAAAACTTCCTTTACATTGAGACATTTTTGTTGTTTCTGTTATTAGACCTAATCACTATGTTTGAAGAGTAAAGAAGGAAAAACTGTGCGGGTTCTACATGTTCCAGTTCTCCTCCTCTTTATTACTTCCAAAATAGTGCACTTTTCTCCAAAAGTTGCATCCACACCCTTCAGAAAATTGTGTGTAGTAGTCACAGTTGGCAGCATTTTACCCTTAATTAATTATAGGTGCATGTCAAGCAGAGCAGGTGGTGTTTTGTTAAGTTGGGAATTTATCTTTATTTTTTTAATTCTTTGTTTGACATCTGCATTTCTAAGCTTCTCTAATATGATGCCATTTTCCAGTTAAATAGGTAATACAATTATATGAATTGGCCTGGAAATTGAAATCTTGGTGTTTTTCTTTTTAAACTGATGTGAAAAATGAATGAGCACATGGGCATGTACTGGTTCAAGATCAGGCACTTTGGAGCTCCTCATTCCTCAGTGTACAAAGTAGGTATTTAAAAAAAAAAAAAGTTTCTTTTTCTTTACTCCACAAACTTACAGTTTACTTGCTGTCTGCTACTCAAGTGCTGCTTTTGAAAAAGATCATACATTTTCTCTTGAGGTTTTTGATTTGGTCTAGCTGAAGGATTCACAAATATGATGTGATTTATTTTCAGCACCTGCTATTGAGTTGTGGGGCTTCTGATCTATTTGGCAAGGGAGAAACTAAAATGCAGTAGCCCACATGAGGAGCTGGGTGGGCATGATTCGAGTATCTGGCATCCTCACAATCCTTTTGACTGCAGTTGAAGCTCTTGCAGTGGTTGAAGACTGGTGTATACACTGTGAAGCAGTGGTGTTGAAATAGGATTCTGCAGGCGGCATTGAACCTGTACATTTTGGGGTGGGAATTGTGCTAGTGTCTTGGGTTTGTGGTGGTTTTTTGAGTTTTGCATGTTTCCTCCCTCTTTAGAAGCCACCTAATGGACCACAAAAGCTCTTGGCATGTGTTGCCATATGACCATGCATGTGTGATCCATGGAGAGGACATCTAGCTTCTCTTGACTAGTGCTTACTCTTTCCAGTGTCTTGTCTGGATTGGGCTCTGCCTTCATCCTTGTTGTAAACTTCTGCTCAACCAGACCCAGGATTTCCAGACTAGCTCTTTCGTACCTTTGTCTCTCTCTGTTGTCATGATCCCTCCTGTGTCTGCCCAGGTTTGTGCCACATTGTGGTTCCCCCTGACCTTTCTCATACTCCTTCTACAGTGTGCTCTCAAGGGCATGTCTCCTGCATGCCCATGGGTCACAGCTGAAGGGTCATAAGAGCAACAGGTGAGGTTGTCTTCCTGCTGTCAGCTCCAATGTCTGGTCTCTGGCAGATGGGAGCAGCAGTTACAGGGGAAATCCTGCTAATCTCCTGTAATTTGAGCCCATTACATGCTCAGTCACACCGTGGGGCTGGTGCCTTTCCAGCCACATATGAACGGATGGCTGGAGGGAAGCGGTGGTCACTTACTGCAGAACATTTTCAGAGGTTTGTACTATAGGGACCAGGAAAAAAATCCTGAAAAGGTGGTATATGTCAGGTGAATTCTAGTAGGTTTTAAAGCTTTGTCAAATAGGGAAATATTTTCATAAGTATAGCAAAAGAACCCATGGCCTTGGTATGACAACAACAACAAAAATAATAGTAAAAAAATCAACATCAAAACCCAACAACAAGCATGAAAACCCTCAGAAACAAACAAAAACCCAGCAAGAACAAAAAAACCACCCAAACCAATTCAACAGCTAACCAATCAAACAAACAAATTAAAAAACCTGGAAAAAATTATGGGATCAACACTCTTGAAAAATTTCAAGACTGCCCTGACATAAGCAGGGGAACCAGAGTTCCCTTTAGAGTGAGTTACGAGAGTGGCAGAGCAGCATGTTTTTGTCAAGGCTGTCTCAGAAATGGGCAAACTGTGTTTTGGCAGAAAAGTAAATAAATCCTGTAGCAGATGTCCAGCATGGAAAATTTTTAACACAGGCAGCTTGAGTTTGGCAAAGTCAAAAGAATGTGGAAAATACCAACAAGATGCACCATGTTGTCTTAACAATGGGTAGTTACCACCTCTGTTCTCATGGTCTCTTGAAACCCACCAGAATCAAATGAGTTTTTGTTTTGGAGTGGTTTGTATCATTCTTTATTTATATATAGGGCAGAGCAGAGGGGAGGGAATGATTGAGCAGAGAGCGAGGGCTGACTGGCAGGAGCCTCCTTGGCAGGAGTGTATTTCAGCCATGCCAGGAGGGGGAGGGTTTTCACAAATTGAGTAGGAGATGGTGGAGCCCAGAGGAGGGTTTTTGCTTGCAGGGTAGAGGAATAATGGATTTTTGGGAAGCTGTGTTTATAATATGCAAAACAGTCCATAGGAAACAATGGGACCTTGGGACAGAGCTGCCAGTGAATGAGAGCTTTGTTTTCCTCTTGTCTATTCATATTTCTAAACTTTTAGTGGCATTTTAAACACATTTTACACATTTTTTTATATAATGGCTTGAACTGCATAAACTGCTGTCTAAAGTAGTATTGCACTGCAGTCTTGATCCTTTTCTGGATGAAGACTGACTTTCAGCTTAAGCTCCTTTTTGTATTTTTCTTACTTGCAACCCTTGTTCAATAATCCTTGGCTGTGTTGTTCTCTCTTTTTAAAAAAAACTTCACAAAAATTTGTGGGAAAACTGATTGACAGCAGACCTTGTGTACCAAATATATCGAGCTGCCCACTGTTTGCCTTGAAAATGTCAACTAGTATCATAGCCCTTATGCCAGAACCTTGATACAAATGAACATCAGCTGTAAGCTAATCACACGAACTGCGGTTTACATGCTGCTAATGTGATTTGCCTGCTGGTGATATCAGAACACCATTGTCTTGGTTTTGTTTTCATCAGGAAGCAGCCCATACCTGCAGTCCTGTCCCTAACAACTGGTATCAAATATTCAGAAACGTGTATGTATTGCTGTTAAATGCAAGCACTGCACATGCAGTATGAAAACAAGAATATTACTGCCGGAATCCGAGCGTGTTTTGGCTGCGTGTTAAAATGCAGGATAGATGGTCTGGTTTATGGTGCACAGCTCACCTTTAGAGCCACAACAGGATCACTGCAGTTCTGCAGTTTTGGGAATGTTTGGGCAAGCATTTACGATTAGCAAAAGCTTTGAAAATCCTTGTGCAAGAAATGGTGTAGCTGCTGTTGCAGCGGAGGGGAAGGGAGCTGTTTGCTTTTGTTATTTCATGGAGATACTGCTTTACCTCACCAGTAAAACTCCTTCCCTGCGCGAGAGAAATTCCTGGTTCATCAGTATGGATGCATTGTTTTTACACATTAGAAGTGCTGTGTTGCTGTGTCAATCATCCCGTTAGGATCAGTTTAAGAGCAGTAGGGCTGACGAAGCTGGGTGTGATTGGCTGCCATACGCTGGGAGGGCTCTGGGAGAAGGAAGGGCTGCAGTCTTTCGGCAACAGAGTTTAGGCTGTGTCTTTGCTTCATCATCTGAGGAAAAAAACCCCAGACAAGGCACAGGGCTTTCTCGGCACAGAGGAAAAAAAATAATTAATAAATAATAATAATAAAATTACGAGCTGCTCATCGTTTCATGTGAAAATGACTTGCCATGATGCAATGGGGAAGATACGGCCGTTTGTTTATATCAGATGTTCCCGTTCACGTTGGGAATGTGCCGAATAGACAGGGCTAAAGAAGGTAGGAGGATTGTTGTCTTTTATTGAATGTTTTAAGAGTTTGCTGCAGTATGCTGCATGCTGTGGATGTGTTGCTTGAGGGAGTCGGGGAAACGACGCTTCTTGGGTGAATATGTGCTGTCTGGGTGCGATAGGTGGCTTTTCTGGTAACTTGTTTTCAAAGGGAATTAATTTCCCATGTAAATAGCGCTCTTCAGAAATAGACCGTGAGTATGTATGCATATTAAAATAACACAAATAAAAAAAGAAATGGGTCAGTGTGTTTCAGAAGTGCTGTTACCCTAATTGGATTTTTAGCTGGATTGTTATCGGGCAGTGCTTCGTAGCTTTCAGAAGGAGGAGGAGTTAACCTGGAAATCTGTGAAGTTTATAGCAGATATGTTTGAAGATTTAGGTGAATTAGACTGGCTGATCTAAATAATTCCCTATTGGAGGCTTTACTTAAAGCCAAACCTGCCTGTCTTGGACTTGTAGGAGCCATACAACAGGATTACAATATTTTACCCCGTTATAGAAATAAGAGTGTTTTTCACTGCACTATGATTCTTTCTGCTCTTGAAAGCAAGCTGGGAGATTTTTTTGTATTGTCATTTAGCTGAGCATTTTCCCTGCCCTTTCCAGGTCTTTGTCTTGGCAGCAAAACAAAACCTGTACACACAAACAAGGAAAAGAAGGTTAATAATATGTGCTGCAATTATCTGATCTTTATACATTTTTAATGAGAGAACACACAGCTAGCAGAATAATTTAATGAGCAGGCTGGCTTTCAGAGCAATGATTTCACTGTGCTGAGGCACATCAACTTTCTTGCTGAGGAGGAGCCTCAAGAAAGAATGGAGAAGATTTATGTTAAATACTCTGTAGGGAATGAAAGGGTTATTTAGGCAGAAATCAGTAAAATCCTGGAAGAATAGAAGAGTTATTAATTGGAAATAAACTTTATTGTCATATTGTGGGAGGGATCTGAGGACATTGCCTCATCCTATGATGTGCTGAAGCCTCTTCAACTTTCTTAGACTGCCATATGCATTGATGGTGCTCAGTACCTTTTAGGATCCTACCCAGTTAGCTTCCTGAGTTAACATGCTGTCTTGGGTTGTGTTATAGCAGCCTTGTTCATATGCACAGTATATATATTTTTTTTTTTATTTTATTACTATTTTCAAGACTAATAATGAAAAATCAAGAATATATTATCATCTTATGTTTTGTGTAATGCTTGTGAACATTACATATGAATATTTGTATTCACATAGGATGTTGGTATAAAAGTTTATGAGCTGAAGGAAGACCGAAGATCAATTTCTTAAAACAGAAATTAGGTAGAATAACTTTTTGCTGCCCAGGAAAGATTTCAGGGGTGTAAGTTTGGGGGAAGTCTCAAGTTTTTTGTTATCGTTGCTGTTTTGTTTTATCAGCCTAGAATCAAGTGCCACTAATTTTAAAGTATTACATTACATAGGCCCTTCTAGACTAACTGTTCATCCCCCATGCCCCTCTTCCAAGGACATGGGCTCAAAACTCCTGATGTCACCTCTCCAGGTTCCTCACAGCTGATGCTGCTCAGGGGAGGTTAATTCAGCTTCTCCTGCTAAATACTGGCTGAAGATCTGCAGCTAGGTTGTTGACACATCTTCAGTTCATGAACAGGTTATTTTTAAGCACTATGCTCTTCTGAGTAAAATCTCTACAAGCAAGTGAAACACATGTCATGATGTAGAGCATTATTACTAAAAATCCAAAGAATATGAATACATATCATTGATGTTTAAATATGTTGTTTGTGTGCATAGTGTGTTAAGCATGTGAGGCAAAGAGTGGTTAACAGGAAGCAAGTTGAACAATTTATTTTTTCAAGCTATAAAACATAAGATGAATTTTTACTTTTTGTGGGTAAAACCATTTTCATGCACAACTTTCAGAGAAAACTTTGCAGTCTCATGTTTTGAGATTGTCTCTTGCTTTCACATAATTTAAGTGACACTTTTTTTTGTACCTTGGAGATCACAATGTGTAGAATTATCCTCCTTATGTCTGACTGCCAAAGCAAAAATTTGCATTCCTCACTTGGTCAAATAGTTTGTATCAAGCTATTGACAGACAATCCAGTGACAAAAGGTTTAAAAAAGATATTTCTTGCTCAAGCTGTATGTGTACTAATACTTTATATGGATAGGTAAGGGCTTTCATCTTGGAGGGTGGAGATAGTAGCAGATATTCTGTATTTACATTGATTATGTAAATAATTTATAATAAAAGTATTTTGGACCAGATTGTGGTACCTCTTTTCATTTAGTAGTATGCTCTGTGGATTTCATCAGAGCTGTTATTGCGGTAAGGTCTTACTGTGTGTAGTCTGTTTGTTTTCAAGGAATAATTACCCTGTTTAGAATTAGTTTATTTTCTTAAGTTAGGATTTTCTAATGAGTTAGAGGTTCTGAAGAGTAGTGTTCGACTATAGACTTATTTGTGGTGTCAAACTAAGTTCTTCATTTGAAAGTTGTATGTTTTATAGAAATCAATTGTGTGCTACAAACAATTATATATTTTTTTTTTTTCCTTTTATGTGGGATTTCAGGCACTGGGGTCTGGTAACTCATCTCTGCTGTGAATATTCTTCTCTGTTGCTCACAAGTAACATCAGGAAAATCTGTACTATGTTTATTTGTGAAAAGCTCTGTAAAATGCTCAGTCTTGGTGGTATTGAGAGATAAGAAAAGGAATGAAATTCCCATTAATGATTTCACATGTGGCTTTAATTTCCTAAATCATTAACTAGACACATTACTAAGATGTAAATTTCACAAAATAGCTATTAGGGATACATTGTTTATGTTACTAGAAAATTCTGACTTTGGAGAATTATTATTTTTTCTTTCAGGGAAAAAGGAGTTGTTGAGTCCAATGATAATCCCCTTCCTCCGCTCCCCTTTTTTTTATTTGTGTGAATATGACTGTTAGAATATTGTAGGAAAAAGGAATAAAATGGCAGACTTCAGAATTTGTTAGTATATATTTTCTTTTTAAGACTGCTTTCCAGACTTCGATTGTGAAGCTAATTTGATATGTTATGTTTAATAGAATGTGTTATGATTAACTACTGTGAATCAGTGCTATGTAACTGGTCCGTAAACAAGCTGAAATTATACCCTGAGGAAAATAAAACTGATTTCAAGAGGGTGTCAGTGCTGAAAACTAGTTCAAATAATAGTAGTATTAACTGCTTGACTAATTAATCTTCTTATGCATTATTATCAAATGCAGTGACAGTTGCTGGTTATTGATATACAGAGTCCAAAGTCATCTTTTAAAAGCAAACTTCTCAGTTCTATCTGGGAAGTGGTTGCCCGAGGAGAAAGAAATCATACAGCCCCTTTCCAAAATGAGGAAACCTCATAATCTCCTCTCCTCTCGCCCCCCTCCCCCCCCTTTTTTTTTTCTCCCCAATTATTCTTTTTCAATAAGGCCATTAAAACACCAATCTTGCCCTCTGACAGTGCTGGTGATGTAAAATTCTTAGTTCCATATTTTGTGCACACTAATAAATGAAAACTTTGGGCCTGTGAAAATTGAAGAGCATACCCAACAGGAGATTAAATTCAAAATCCTTATAACTAGCACAAAGAAATACTGATTATGTAGGGGACTGTAGGTGCTGCTGGTGATTACTAAAGCTGTTGAGAACTGCCAGTGTGCAGCTTGCCCTTCTGTAGAAGACATGCAAGATTCTTGGAGCCTTAAGTCTGGCGAAGAATGCAGTCATAACCAGGTCTGGACTTGTGATAACCTCAAACTTTTCAAGTTTGAGAGCTCTGCAGTAAACAGAAGGGATGACCACACGTTTTTTTTTGTTTGTTTTGTTTTTTTTTTTCTCTTTTCTTTTTGTCTGTCTTTCCTTCTCACCATTTTTATACCTAGTTAGATGTCCACAAATGTATACACACCTACGTACTGTAGGCACACTCATAATTTTTATTTATTTATTTTTTTTTTAGCACAAACCCAATAACTAATAGAGACGGTAGGAGGGATTTAGTGGTACAGCTGTTGCATAAAGAAATAGATCAAGAAATAAGAACAGATGGCTCATATCAGAATCTATTAATTTCTTCTGGTTTAGATCAATAATTTTTTAGCAGTTTCTGAGTGGCTGATAGACAGGGTTTTGGGGAGGTCTGTGTGTTACACATTGCCAAACTCATAAATAAAGACAAGGTCAATCTGGAGATTCACGTGCTGTAAAATCTTCTCTCCTGCCAAGAGTACAGCGCCTCTGACAACAGGCAGAATTAGAGAATACAGCTAAGGAAAACCACAGAAATGTTTTCCCTGTGTAGTTTTAATGGAAGGAAGGTAGGACTTGGTTACAAGAGGCTTTTTTTTTCCTTTTTTTTTTTTTTTTTTCTTTTTCTGTGTGTGTGAACTCTGGAGGCAACTTTTCAGTATTTTTCTTTGTGAACATTTTTAAGATACAGGCTTAGCTAGCTATTTATTTATTTAAAATTCTAGTGGTTTTGAATACCAGGCTTGAATACCTTTCTTATTTTTTTTTCTCCCCCCTGAGGACTTTTATGCTTAGTTGTTCCTTTTTTACCCCCCAAATACTCTGTTACTTATGCTTCAGGTATACTATACTAAATGGCCCTGCCACCCAATTTCCTGAATCTGTCATGATTTTTGCACTTTATCACAATATCACAATATGGGTAGTGTTCTGAACTTGGTCTAAAACTAACCTTAAAATGCAGAGTGGCAAGATTTCTCTTAGTTTTGCAGTGGTCAGTGTAATGATTTTCACTGCCAGGTTTCAGCTTATTTGGTTTATGCATTAACACTCTCCTCTGGCAGCCCTCTGTTGGAGAATCCGGACATCAAGGTGGGGGGAAGCAGCTGCTTTGTAGGATACCAGAGCCTGCTTTTAGTCCATTTTGATCTTTTTTTGGGTGCTCATTACCACTTTTCAAACAGTGTGTGGTGCTATTAGCTATATGCATATTTTAAGCCTATAGCCATGCTGGTTTGTCAGCAGACATCCTTGGATGAGCCTCTGGTGGGACAGGGAGCTCCATTGCTGGCAGGAGCAGACCTCTGCACCCAATTGATGACTCAGGATTTCAGCACTGCTTCCCTTTTATTTCTTCAAAATGCTACAATAACATGCATGGGATTTTCCTGACAGCTGTGTTCACCCATGACACAGTATCCCCCGCTATATAGCCTCTCAAAGCCTTGAGGAGACCAGCACTGGTTTTCCTACTGTCATCTCCTTGCCATGCAGCCCAAAAGTGATGGGGCCTGGGGCACCTCCTCCAGCTGGTGAGAGGTTTTAGCGGAGGCGGCCGCTGGTGTGTGGGCTGCCTGTGCTAGGGATTGCAGTGCTGCAGACCTTATTGGCATGCTGAACATGCACTGGCAGCACGGCGCAGCGCTGTCCTGGAGCTCTAGCGCTTGCATTTAAAAACTTTTCACTTCACCTGTATTTTTTTTTCCTTCTTTTGCAATTCCTGTGTGCATTTTGACTCCCCGCTGCTGGTGCTGGGACGTGCTTTAGGACTGTATGGCTTTAATGCCATACTCTTAAGGAGGGGGCAGGGAGGTAACCAAAAAACTATGAGATTTTCTTTGCCACAGTGGAGGGGGCATGTAAGGCTTTGAATGTAGCTGCACTGATGTGTTTGTAAAGCCAGTGTTGAGGTCTTTTTTTTTTCCCCCCCTTTTATTTTCTTTCTTTTCTCTCTCTCCTTTTTTTTTTTTTTTTTAAGACCTCATTTAATGATTGTGACTTTGTGCAGTGAGGCCACTTTCAAAGGCTTTGGTATCCACAGTAGCAGCTCTTTGAAGTGGAAACACCAGTGGGGGACGTGCTGGCAGCTTAATCCCTGGTGTAAAAGGTCCTAAGTGTTAAGAAGCCACAACATCAATCCCACAGGGAGATGATGGGGAGCATTATGTGAAACTAAACCCAACCCATCTCCTGGATTTGGACCTCACCCATGGACCTGGAAGTTGGTTGACACTTCCACAGACATGAAGGATCTAGTACCCCTCCTCCCCCTCTCTCGCGCTTTGGTTTTCCACTCATCACCGGTGATGTGTTTAAGTGCCTGTAGATAGGTGGAACAAGTTCACCATCTCTGAAATCTATTTGTGTGAAATAGGAGACAGAAGTGTTGAGTTTCTCATGGGAAGGCTTGAGGATCAGTGTGTCCCTATAGATCCATAGCCAGTCCTGGCTGCTGGGCTAGGCTGCTTGTAAGGAGTTGCTGTCCCTAGGCAGGGAAGGTGAAAGGGTGAGTTGAGGACAGCAGCACGTGCCTTGACTGGTGCATGACTACCCACTAGTCACCAGAGTTTGGAAGCTTCTGAGGAGGACTTCAAGCACTGAATTTAGTAGCCATCAGTGATTCTGATAACTATTTAAATAATCTGACTTTTAAGTTAAAAAGTTATTTTAAACTAGTTGATAGTTTTGCGCTTCAGTACCTAACCTGCCATTTAACTTCAAACTGTTTGCCATGTGCAAACATGTCTTTTGTGTGATTTCCCAGCTCATGTTGGTGAGTGCCCCCTGCCTCCCAGTCACAATTTAGTTAGGTCTTCATCGTTGGTCTCTATGAACTGAGTACTCTTTCTGTTGTCAGAAGTCTTGCCATGCCCCTTCATATATGTATGCCTTTCTGTAGTGCTGATGGCACTGTTGCTGTTCTTCACCTCTATTCTAGCTCTGCAGTAATCTTTGAAATGGGGGATGGAGGATCTGAACTTGTTTTATTGCTTAGGAGTTACATGCTTCATGACTATGTAGTAGTGTAATTCTTGTCTGTTCTCCCTCATTATTTCCAAATGTTTTGCTTGCTTTATCATAGTCAGCTTATTAGTATTTTGCTGAAGTTTTCATTGAATTACTTGTAATGTCCACAAGCTCTTCCCTCTGTAGTAATGTCTTGTTTGAACCAGCATTGTGTACTTCTTAGTAGTTTTGGGTTTTCCCTCTGGCTGCATTATTTTGCCTATCATCATGTTAAACTCTTACATTATTTTATCATCCAGTGTACTCATCATCATGAGATCATTTTGTAACTCTTCACAGTTGGCTTCAAGTATGACTGCAAAAAATTTTAACTGCAGGCTATCTTTGTTTATGGTTGTGTTGCAAGGCAGAGGACAACTCTGTTTGTAATTTTAATAACAAAATTTACTGTAGGTTTTTAGAACTAAATGCATAATATTTAACGACATGAATTTGTTTGGCTTGTGGCTTTTGTAGGACATATTAACCCTGAACTTTGGCTCTGACTTCCATCTTCACACTGTTTGCAAATGTGTAGCACTTTTAGCTACCCTTTTAAATAAATTTCTTTTAACATGATGACATGAATCTTATGGCTGAGAGCTAGGTCCCACAGAAATCATTGTTACAAAGGTGAGATGATTAATTTACTTCCATTTTGCTTAATTTTAAGCTTGTAGCATTTGTATTTTTTAGCTCTTGTCCACCGTAGTCAGAATTGTACTCTTTAATAAAAACTGACAGCTCCCTATAAACATCTTGTAGGTGATAAGGCTTATGAAATGCACTTCATGTTTTCAAAATTGGGTGAGAGGTAGATATGTTGTAGTAGGAGTATGTAGTGGGTCCTTAAACTTGAGGATAAGACTCAGTATAGAGCTGTTTGTTGGCTGGTTTTGGTGTTTGTTTGGGTTTTTTTAATCTTAAACGGAAATGAAATTAAAACAGCCTTAGTAGGAATGGTCTGCTCTGGCAAAGATAATTACCAGTATCTCAACGCTCCTAGCCTCTAGACACCAAAATACCATCATACTTTTCATTTAGAGGAAAGATAAACATGATGGCTTTCATCTTTGAAGTGCTGCACTGCAAGGTAAAAATGATTGTCTTGAAGTGTGATTTTAGAAATGGTGGGAAAGTTTCCACTTTTTTGCCTTAAAAATGCTAAGCATTTTTATTTGTGTGGCTGTATTTACTCCAGCACTACAGTTAAAAAATTTAGCTTCTGTTGTGACTTGTATATCAGCAGGATTGTTCTTCAATTTTTAAATTTTTTTTCCTGGTGGACCTTGCTCTTTTGGTGAATGTTTGGCAATAATGAAGCCAGAAAAAACTTGGGACCCTAAATCATGGATTTCCATCCAACTTTACAGAACCATGATAATCAAAGTTAAAAACCCAACCAAACACCTCCAACCTTAAGTACATTGAGTGAACTTTGCTGTTAAAAATTTTTAAAAGCATAAAATACAGTTGCATCTCTTCAGTGTCAACCTTTTCTTTCTTTTCAGAGCATAATGGTGGGGTGTTTTGGTAGTGGACAAGCAGTTCTGTTCAATTGCTATAAAGTGGTACAATGGGTAATACTATTTCAGATGGTGGGCAGAGGGATAAATGTGAGGGCACTTTATTCCAGTGTCAGTGCATTATAATAAAGCGGTATCTTTGTGAAAGTCAAATACTGGTAAAGTATACTTTGCAACCCATAAAGTTGCAGGGGATTACTGGAAGGCATACTTCTGACTGAGAAAGAGTTGGTTAACTTGTTTGGATGTTGGTGGGGTTTTTTTTCCTGTTCTGGCTTAGTTTTTGTATTGAGCCTCAATGAGATTTGACCGGGAAATGTGTGAAAGGGGAAGCGCTCTCAAGCGTCAGGGGCCAATGTGTGTAGATAGACTGGAGGGTAGAAGGTATAAAAATCTCTTACAAGCTAATTAAATACTGCATTAAAATGAAGCATATTCAACACATACATTTTTGAAGTAATTTTTGCAGAGTTGTTTTTCTGGGAAAAAACGTGTGTAAGCATAATAGCAGCAGTCCACTTTGCGTGTTGATACATGGACAAATTTTTATCTTGGAGTGTTGTGGTTACTGATTTGATCAAATCCAAGATATTTTTGTTCTGTTTATTGAAATATAAAAAATAAGATGTTATCTTAAAAAAATCAGTGCTGTTTGTCAATGTGAGGTTTATGCAGGATTAAAAGAAGTCTTTGAATTATGATTTAATACAGAAGTTGTGCAAGGCAGTACAAATCATACAGTGGAAAACAAAATGTGGCTTTAAATATCCATTTGGGATAAGCTTGAAGTACAGCAAATGAATTGAACCTTTGAAAAGGACAAAACTGTCGAGACTTATTTTAACCAGTCCAAATTTTTCACTGCAAACATTTTCTTGCCAAAAGCCTGTAGCTTGTACTTGGTGCCACAAGTGTATCCACTGCTGTGGAAGTGCTGGTGAGCAACCAGGCTGTGCTTAGCAGTACTGTTGTCCCCAGCAGGAAAGAGAAATCTCTGCTGTTGTAACAGGTAAGCAGAGATAATAGAAAAAGGTCTGGAAATGTGTTCTGTCAAAACATTTCTGGGAAATTTATTCCATTTTCATTGCAAACATGTTGCAATTCATTGTGTCAAAGGCTGAAAGAACTCTCTTTCAGCATTCTTTTCAAATCACAATTGACACTATATCTGAATAACTGTGTGCTTATCCATGACAATATTTCAGTTATGATAAGATGATTCAACCATATAAAAACAAAGTCCCAAGGTCCAATTGTTCCAATATTGCTTAAATACCTCGACTTCCCCTCCTGTTACTTTCACCTTTCAGTCAGAGGAGGCATTGAGATGCTGAAATTTCCTGAATGTTTTCAACAAGATCAATTGAGAGTAGGAAAGACTCTTTTTGCTGTTGCTTTCTTTCCATATTAAATAGCTGAGTTGAAATATGAGCACTGTAGTTTAAATACTGACAGCAATTTTTATTTAAGGCAGGGACATGCCTGGGTCTGAAACCTAGGAGTACTACACTAATGCTGCCTATGCAGTCAGTATTCCTACCTGAATCCATCCCCTTTTAAACTTTTAGGCTAAAAGAAATTAAAAGGAAGGCTCTGTACATTAAAATTGCTTTCTCAACATAGTGGCAGGGGTTTTGTTTTGTTTTGTTTGCTTATTTATTTTCGTCCCTCTTCCCTTCCAGAAATCTGATTATAGTTTATGTCCTGTTTTACTGCTGTGGGCAACTGAGCTGTGCACATGGCAGAAAAACGAGTACGAACTCATCAAGAGTCCTACTGTTGGCCAGTAAGCTTTCTGGGTTTGTTCCTGTGTATCCTCCCTGTGTGTTAAGTACTTTTTCTCCTGCTACTTCCTAAAAAAAAAAAAAGAAAAAGTTTGTTGTTTTGTTAGGTTTTTTGTTGTTGTTTGGTTTGGGTTTTTTTCTGAAATGAAATTGTTTTAGAAAGCAACTTTCTTCAAGTGGCAACGGGTGGTGAACTTTTTGGATCGAGAGATGTGTTACACAAATTAGAACAACAGATCGATATGATCCATTTTTATTGGGTCAGTGCTTCTTAATCGGTGCTCAAGCAAAAAGGAAGGTCAGTAGCAGTACTGCACAGCAAACCCAGAATTCGTCATCTCAGAGATCAGAGAAAAATGTATTTGCTCTGGTAGGCAGTATCTGCAGGCAGTTACTGCATGCTCCTTTTAGTTGTTACTCCGTTATTTGCCTCGGGATTAAGTAGAAGTTTTCAAGATTTCCAGGAAAACAGAAATTCAACAGAACCTGCAAGTACTCTGAGAAAAGTTCTTTGCTTCTCTGCCACCAGTTGCAAAAACAGTTCTAGAGAAAAAGCATTTCTCTTTCTGAGCTCATGATTCTTGTTTGACAACAGGATAGTAGTCCACTAAAGGCAAATTATTTTTTCCCAGGAAGAGTAAATTTCGACTGGGCATTGCAAATACAGCAGAGGTAGCCTCTGAAGTTTTAAATATTGGTTTTGGTGAGGTTGTTTGGTGGACAAATAAATAGTGTGAATTTTGAAAAGAACATCTTTTGCTGTCATCTTCACACTGAGCTTGATTAGATATTTTCTTTATTTGCCTTGGAGGACTAAAGATAATCAGGTGTGTTCAAAACACAAAAGAGGCAACCTACCTTCAGAAGAGACCACTAACCTTTTCAGTACTACTACTTCTTTTTCCTTCACTTTCCCCCCACCTCATCCTCCCCCCAGTGCTGTGCCAAAAACACCCACCATTACTGCTTTCTCCTTGGCTGAGAAGAAGGGTCTTTAAAAAATGGCTTTTAGTTGAAGATTTCAACTTCTGTTATATAAAACATTTTCTGTCTGAGTGTTGGCATGGCAACATTATTTAAAAAAAAAAAAATTAAATTGCCTTTGAAGGTACTCTTAACAATCTGCTATTCCATAGGTGACTTAAAAAAGATGGAACAGCAGCTTAAGTTTAACTGCTGTACAATATAAAGTGCTCTAACACAGATGCTTAATCTAGCTTTGCAGTATGTTCTGTGAGATACCTAAAATCTAAAGCGTTTGGGTATGTTCTGCTTCATGGGGGTTTCTTCAGTTCTGGAAGTAAATGAAACTGTTATGGCATGTTACACGTGCACTAATAAGGGATGGAGAAAGGGGAACTGAGTCCTTGTGATAAAATGGACACTAATGAAGCCTTGCTTGGGCAACCCTCTGAGAAGTAGACACTCTTGAGCTTTTTATTTTTCCCTTTTGGAAGCTTCTGCCCACTGTGGTGAGTTGATGCTTCCAAAGTGTGTTTGATATGATCATTAAACGCTCTGAATGTGGTCAGAGTGCCTCAACTGGGCTTCTTTGGGGACACTGTTGGGTTTTCTTCCTTCTCTGTTGGATTGCTAAGAAAGCATTGCATTTGAGGATGCTCCTAGGTGATGCAGCTTGGTGTGCAGAAAGAGGGGTCTTTGTATTTCTTCCTGTTTTGGTAGGCTTTAAAAGTGCTTTTCTCTAAGCTTCACTTACATTGTAAATAAAAGGTACATTCTGTCTCTTAATTTAATGCATTCAGGGGTAATAAAAAGCCAGTAACAACACAGATTTACTGAAAAGTTTTTGTGATCAGTCATCTCAGTCCCCAGCTCCATTTGCTGTTTCCAGTTTTTCTTAAAATCTCTAAAGGCCAAAAGTGTTTCCTTCCATATCCGTGTTCCTCTCCTGAGAGTCTAGGCTTTTGTCAACAATTGTGAAAACCAGTCAGGCTCCCTCTCAGCCTCCTACGTTCTATGCACATGATGAAAGACACTTCTGAGAGAGCAGGGTTCAAAAAGGGAGTGAGCAAATCAATGAAAGAAAAATCCAGTGAGACCTATTAAATACAAAGACATCAGTTAAAAGTTGCTGGGAGAAGATTAATAGAAATTATCATGCTCTGCCTGCCCTGGTTTTGCGCTCCTCTGTATACAACTGGTATTGCCTGTTGTTGGAGACTGGATATTGCATGAAATGGGCTTTTTGACTGACCTTCTAAAGTTATCTTTGTATATTTCAATATTCTGTTCTCAAGGAAAATATAAATGGAGAAAACAGCATAGAAATGCAGTTATTTTATCTTAGATATGCTTGGATTTTGTGCAGGGAATCTGTTCAGCAGACTGGGTTTAGTGCTTAAGAGGCAGTCACAGTTAATAGCATTACGTAGTGCTCTTGCTGCCTTGCCTTGGAAGCTTTGTTTGGATGTGCCATGCAGCTTCCCAGAGCTGGGTAATTTATTGGGGTATATTACTAATAACGCTGTTGGCAGTCTTAAACATACTTTCAGTTTGCCTGTTCAACATATCTTAATTTACACTGAGGCCCTGGTTTATTCAGACCTATCTTTCAGTGCAAAGGGATGCTGTTTGTTACATACCTCGGTAAGAGTTGTGCTTTCCTGTCTGGGCGGTGTGACACTGGAGTAGAGAAAACAGAAAACCAACAACAGCCTGAGCTCCTTTAAATTGCACTCCTGTGTAACAGCATGCTATCGGTCCTTTGGCAGGTGAGAAAAGTCATTTGATCACACATTCCCTCCATGCCAGCATGTAGAAATTTCACACTATATAAGCACACTTTTCTATAAATATTTTTACAGTCCCGAGGGAAAAAAAATACAAAAATACAATGCATGTCTGCAGCAGGATGCGAGTAGAAGCTCCTAATGCACTGGGGTACCGCTCCTTGGGGAATTGAGTTTGACTAATAGCCGTTACATGGTGCACTCATGCCAAAAGCAAAACATTTGTGTCCACAAGAGGCCAAGTGAGAACGTCATTGCTGTCGGGGATGATTAACTCTGCTCACAGAGGCACAGAAAGAGAAATTGCTTTTGCCCTCTTGTCAAGGTGGGAGCAGAATTTTGTGTATGAAATACGTACACCTAGAGGATAAAATCACTTTTTTGGAGACATGGAAACAAGAAGTGCTTAAGTTTTGGATTGTGAGAGAAAGTAAAGGCCAAGAGAGAAGGAGAAGGTTAAGTGGAGTAGGATAAATAGAATTATTTAAAAACCAAAAACTTAAGAAAAATGTTTGCTAGCAGAAACCCCCTGTTTTCTGCAACTGCATTGTAACTGAAGCATAATGAACATTAGTTTTGTCAGCATGACTTTGAAGCACTTTGATGCTATAAAATACTCTTGTGTGTTCCAGTCATCTGCAGACTTAAAGTTCAGCAGAAATACTTTATGGTCCATTAGCACAGTAGTACAGTGGATCACTGAAAAGGTTCCAGGCTGTGTCTGTTGTTTCGCAGTCAGTGGTACACCTTCCTCCTCACCTGCTTCCCTGAGGACAAAGGACATTAGTGCTGCTATATTGTAAAGCCAGCTTCAAAGTGAACCGATGGCTTCTGGTAAGAAGCTCATTGCTATGCTGTAAATAGCATGGGACATATTAAAAAGCCTGAACCTGGCACATTAGTGATCTTGACAAGGAAAATACGGCTCATTTAGCAGAACTGGTATTTGGAGGTCATGCTCAGTTTAAATAAAACAGAATAGTGTTTTCTAACCTGTCCCTGGTCTTCTCTCGGCTTAGCCAAAGTAGTTAGGATTGATGCTGGGTAAAATGTTCATGTGAATTAAAGTTGGCAAATGTTCCTCTCTGGTTGTATAACAGGCATAGAGAGATGTTGCAATAGTTATCTCTAAGTCAAGCAAATAAAATAAATAATGATTCTTTTGTAAATCAGGGCACTTCTGACTTCAGATGAGTTCAGGTCGGATTAATACAGGAACTGAGCTTATTTTTTGGCTCCTAGCTACCTGGCTAAACTAGTAGGCTGCTTCTCTGATATGGTAGTTCTGGCTTCTTTCTCGGTTGGGCATTGTGGGTTTGCTTGATGCCAAATGGAAGCTGCTACCATCTTAGTGAAAAACAAAAACAAAAAACCCAACAAAACCAAAAACTTCTAAAATGATTAAAGAAATGTTCCAAAGTTTCATTTGAAATCTGTAGAAGAAAATGCACTCCTCGTGTTCTGCTATAATTGAATGTTTTTTCTTTAAAATACTATGGAGGCAGGAAGGTTTTCCATTCATATTTGCTGTCAAAGAACAGATGATGTTTCATGGAAGTCTGTCGTGTTTTCTCTTGTTTCTTAAAAGTAGGGAACATTATTTTTTGGTGACTTTACAAGAGGTCGGAAAAGAGCCAGATGCCTGATTCTGGTTTTAATGCAATAATTGTACTGAACTATGAAAAGACATTACTAAACTCTACTGTACATTGTTCAGCCTTGCTAGATATCGAATATTAGGTTACATGTCAATAATATGACTGTTAAAAACTGGTTCGAGAGAAGAATATGAAGCTGGCATAGTATGTGCTGATGATAACCTCTGTGCCGTCACATCACTTTCTGATCCTGTTTCCTAATCTGGTGGGTTAATGGAGTGAGAAAAGTGTATTCACCACAGGAAAATCTCTCACATGTTCTGTTTTTGAGAATGTGATCTATTCAAAGGTGATTAACAGACATGCTGACTGTCACATAATTTGTCTATAAAGTTACTTTTCCTCCCTTTCTTTCTCTCTCTCTCTCTTTTTTTTTTTTCTTTTCTTTTTTTTTCTTCTGACATAAGATCCTCTCTGTATTGGTTAGTGTGAGATCTTGCACAGTGAGGTTTAAATTAGTATGCAGTGAGAGTCATCCTTACTGTCCTGGGATACAGCATCATCATTACAAGGGGGTTTCAGGGAAGGGACAGGGGGTGCAGCCTGTGCTGTCATGCTTGCTCTGCTTTTTACTCTCTCAGCTGTGGGGCAGGGGCTGGTGGGCACATCTTAGAAGGTCATAGAAGGTCTTGATTGAGTTGTCCAGCATGCCTGATGGCAGGGTGTTTTATGCTGCTGTGTTGACTTTATTTTGCACCTGTGGAATCCAGCTTTATCCTAGGATTAAGCTGCAGCCTTGCTTTCCTTGGTAGGGAGTCTGAGGGAGGGCACGAGAAAACAACACAGGGGAGTCAAGGAAATGGCAGCTGGAACTGAAGGCAATGCTGGAGTGTACTCAAGGGGTCACAGCAGTACTTTGGTATACAGCTTCTCTTCTGTTCGGAGGCCTTGAATGCTATTTGCTGGTTTGTAAACTTGTATTGTGCAGCACAAAGGTAGTGATGCTTATGGTTAACCGTGACTAAGGGCAGAGAGCCTGTTTTCCACTGCTTACACCTTCCAGCCAGAGCTTACGATTTCAACCTGGAACTTTCTGCGCCTGGTGTCTACAGCAGGGTCATGGTTTTGTTTCTTTGTTAAAAGACTTCTGAAATAAGAGTCTGGACATGATTTTCTGGAAGTAAGCAACATGGATATATGTTTATGAATAAAAGTTGTAGCAGCAACCTACTTTGTGCCAAGGGATATGACTTTGGTCCTCTTGAAAGCATTCCTTTTGTTTTTTGGCTGAACTAGCAGTCTCTCTCTGAAGAGTTGCAGTATATGCATGCTGGGTTTGGAAAATAAGTTCTCAAGACATTCTTTCAGAATTAGAGTACCCAGTAGGACAGTTAGGTCCTGAAGGTGAGTTTTATCCCACCTATGTTCTTTGACTGAATTTGGTGAATAACCTATTGATGATCAATAGGTTTCTGCCCTTCTAGTGGCCTAAAGGAGGAACGCCCCACTTCCACAGTATACTGAAATTTTGGGTTGTTGGTTGGTTTTTTTTTGTTTGGGGTTTTGTGTGTATAGTTTTAGCATTTGTGTGTGTGTGTGTATACATATATATATATATGAAATATATATTGATCATCTTGATAAACTTTGACAGTAAGAGCAACAAACTGAGCCCCAGTCTTGACATCTGTAACTGAAGATTTTAATGTGATGAATAATACAGAGTGCTTAATTCTCTAAGAGTGAAGTGAAAATCTGTTTTAACTTAGTGGTTCCACTAGAGATCTGTGTTGGGACCATGCAAAGTATTCTTTTCTTTTGGTGGAAATCATCACCTGCAGAGTTATCTTTTTGAAGATGAGATTTTCATTTTACTATGTGTTCTCTACTGAAGCATGAATACAGCATGCTCTGAAATTTCAGCTTCTCCTTTAGACATACAATAATTAGACATAATCCAATACCACATAATCTGTCTGATAAATTAAACTACTGTATGAGAGCAGCCCATATTTTGTAAAGACCAAGAACAACTGTTTTCTAGCTGAGAGAGCCAGCTGATTTGTAATAGGTCAGGGGCTTTGTGCTTGCTTGCAGCTCTTGCAGGTGCTGGCTGTCTTGTGTTCTTCAGAATGAGAACCTTTTCTGGGAGTACCTAGTGCTGGTGTGCTGTGCCTTGTTTAAGAAGTAAAAGGATTTTTTTTTTTAATTACAATTTTCCCCCCCTTCCTTGGAAAAGGAGAGAAACTATTTTGTGGTTTAGAACAGAAAGATCTGGAGCCTAACACAGCCTCTTGCTCACGCTCTCAAGAAAACATGAGATTGGCAAAAGCCTCTTGTTCCTCTGAGCCTTGCTAGCTTTCCACGAAAGGAAAGTGATGCTTATCTGAAAAGAGCAGTCTAAAGCTAAATAGTTTTTACAAATACATGTTCATGAATTTATTTCACTTAGCCTAAGAAAAACAGCATTTGTAGATGTATATTCTGGATCAATTCCATTGATCCAAGTATCTGAAAGACTGAAAATAAACAGCAATAGTTGCAGAAAACCAAATAAATTTTTTTTTTCTACTTATATTGAGTGCTTTTTTCAGCTTAAGTAGGAACATTTTGCATCTCAGTTGTCAATGTAAAAGTTCAGGTAGTTTGTTTAACTGTAGTAGGACTGGAGGCTTCAGGTGGAGTCATTAATGACAACAACAACAAAACAAGTCAACGAAGCTCCCAAGCAAACCAAAAAGCAAAACTTCTGCCTGGATGAGGGACCTCATTGATGCTGAGGACTTCAGGCTGGTGGGATCCCATTGGTTTTGAGAGGACAGCTGACTTTAGTTGATATGTTGGGATACAGACAGAAATTAGAAGTAATGCAGTTCACATCTGATGGAGGCCCTGGTTTCTCCGTGAGCAGGTTTTGCAGTACATAAGGTCAGGGTAATCTATAATGTTAGTCATGGTCTGTGGCCTGTGGGGCATTTTATTGAGGATTATTACTATAATGATTATTTTCTTTTTAAAATCCTGTGTTTCTTTTCCCTCATTTACTTCCCTCTGTTTACCCAGTTACCATAGTCTCTTACTTTCCTTCTAAAATTCCTTCTTGTCCTTCTCTCCTCCAGTGTTCACATCCTCTTTCCATCTTTCTTCCACAGCAAGCATATTTTTTGCTCACTTCCTGTGAAGATTCACCCACCCTTCTTATGCAAAGAGCCATTTGACTTTCCTACCTTCTATTCCCATTTTTTTTCCTTCTCTTGAGCTCTTTCTTCATATCTTCAACTCTACTTTCTTTTGTTCCTCCTATTTTCCTCCTGTTTCCCTTTCCTCTCTCTTCTCTTCTATTGCTTCCCTCATGGTCAGAGTTTCCAGGTGGCATCTCTTCCTTTATGCTTCTTGAGCAGGTGATGGGCAAGTATGGTAGCTGCATAGGATGTGGTGATGAAAACATAAGCCTTGTGTGTGGTAGGGGTGAAGGACTCCAGATTCTTCTATCTACACCATGTCTGTACCTGCCTCCTGTGGAAGGCATGGCTTCCTTTAGAAGGATCTCATCTCTCTTTTCTAAGTTCGCATCAGTAGAAGCTGCTGAAGCACTCAATGTGTCTTGAGAAATCAGGTAGTGCTGTTACGTTTAACAACACACAGGTTTTTGAGACAAACTTCTAATTCTTCACTTTCTTCATGTAGTTGGAAGATAAGAAATAGGATGATGCTTTATTCCTCTCCTCTTCTACTCTACCCTGCAAACACTTTTTGGTATTAATTCTTGCCACAGCCCCAGGAATCTCATGTGTGATTTTGTTGTGCACTTTTATGGGTTGTTTTTAAAGCATGGCTGCTGCCATGCATACAGTGCATGCTGTTTGCTTTGCCACCATATGCAATGTCTAGTCTTTAGTCTACCTACTTTAGTACATCTACTACTTTGTCAATTTCTGCAGTATTCAGCCCAGCAAAATATTACTACTCAACTTTCAGTGGTGCGTGGTATAACACTTGCCCTTTTCCCAAAATTTGTGTCTGTCTCCTACATCTATTTACTGAAAACCATTACTGACATTTCTGAATTGGAGTGGTTGGTTCCAAGGAGAATATTTCATAGCATCATAGTATGGTCTGGGTTGGAAGGGACCTCCAAAGGTCAGCTAGTCCAACCCCCTCTGCAGTAAGCAGGGGCATCCTCAACTAGATCAGGTTGCCCAGAACCCTGTTGAGCCTCACCTTGAATATCTTCAGGGATGGAGCCCCAACTACCTCCCTGGGCAACCTGTTCCAGTGTTCCACTTCTTTCATGGTAAAGAATTTGTTCCTAACGTCCAATCTAAGTCTGCTCTTCCCTAGTTTGAAGCCATTGCCTCTCATCCTATCACTACAGACCTTTGTGAACATCCTCTCTCCATCCTTTTTGTAGGCCCCCTTCAGGTACTGGAATGTTGTTGTTAGGGCTCTCCAGAGCCTTCTCTTCTCCAGGCTGAACAGCCCCAGCTCCCTCAGCCTGTCCTTGTAGCAGAGGTGCTCTAACACCCTGATTGTTTTCATGGCCCTCCTCTGGATCCACTCCACGAGGTCCATGTTCTTCCTGTATACCAGGAAGAACATGTACCCAGTATTGAGGGCTCGAGAGCTGGACACAATACTCCAGGTGAGGTCTCACCAGAGCAAAGCGGCAGAATCACCTCTCTGGATCTGCTGGCAATGCACCTTTTGATGGAGCCCAGGATGTGATTGGCCTTCTGGGCTGCAAGTGCACACTGTCTGCTCATGTCCATCTTATTGTTCGTCTTTTATATTTAGCCATCTAAATCATTAGCCCCAAAATTAATCAGCTCCAAGTGCCTGTGGAGAGGCTTTCTACCTCTTTTCCCTTTTTATCAGTTACGAGTTTTTTCTCACTTCTTTGTACATTTCCAACTTAACCTTGTTCTTCATCAATGCTGTTGGACAACACTGATGGAATACTTAATCTGAGGAGTACTTAATTCATGCATTGTACTATGCCACATTTGCATAGAATTATTTAAAAATGCAGAATTCTCTTGCAACTTCTTACTCCTGATGGCCAGGTAAAGCTAGCAATGTATCCTTCAGGCCCATCCTGTTGCATGTTGGAATCAAAACTAAATGTTTGAGCAATTAGCATTGCATTACCTTTATTTATGCTAGCAGTGGCAAATTTTGGTGTAGATACCGGTCACGTTGTAAAAGCCTTTTTGGTAGCATTACTAAGTAATAGAAACACCTTTTGATGTTAAGACCTGGAATTCAGAACCGACATCTATTCTTGAAACTCTGCGTGAGTAATTCTTACTCATATAACTAACAATACTGACTTCAATTAAGTAAGACAAGTCCAAGCATATTCTTGCATGGGAAAGATGACAGTGTTTTTAGAGCTATTTTTAATGATGCATTTAAAAATCTCAGTTGTTCCAATCCTTCCCTTTTTCATTATTGTGGCACAAAAATAAACCGTCAGCTGTTTCTGGCTGGTATCCGCAAAGTTAAATTTGTGTTCTTTTGAAGCTGAATAGAAGGAAACATCATGTCTGTGGTTTCACCATCTGCATATAAAATAGTCATTTATTTAAAAATATTTGTAATATCTAACCCTTTGATTTTCAGAACTGTTTATTTATAAAATATTCTAGCTATTTTATAGTCCCCAAGTAGCTTAAGTTCCACATTTAAGTCTTACGTGGCTCAACATCAAAATCTATTTGTAAAGGTACATGAAAGCTAATTTAATCAAAGGAAGAATTAGATAAAGACTACTTCTTATTAGAAAGAACTCATTAGAGGATGATGACTTAGTGGTGAGTCCTTTCATGAAGCCTTTATGAAACAGCTTTTAGCTTAATGGGGAAGTTAACTATATTTTCTGGATATGGAAGTATTGGGTTTTTCCCTGTAATTTTTCTAATGATAATTTAACTTTTTTTCTCCCCTTGAGAAACAGAGGGAGAGACAAAAAAAATCTGAGCAAATAAAATAATTTCTAAGGAAGAACAAATCGACCAGTGACAGCTTTTAATGTAGTAATTTAAAGGGCCAAATGATAAATTAATGGAAACACAGGTTCTTGTATATTGTTTTGGAGACTAAGCACATTGAATTGTTTCACAACCAGCATGCCTAATTATTGTGTCTGCCACATTCATCTATTTAAATCATTCCCAACTTCTGGATTGCTGCCTAGAATATTACTGCAATATGTGTTTCAACTGGTTATTCTCTTGTCATGCGTAACTTCGGGAGGGAGGCAGATTTTGTTCAGAAAGAAGGAGTACAAGTGAGCATTGGCAGTATATTTATAATGTCTGATAAAAAGGAATGATGGGTTTCGTAATGTTGATGCAAATGAGTTACATGTGAACTGATACTGTATTTGTTTTGTCAGGTCAGTGACTTAAAAAGTGCCTTTGCCAAGTCACTTTTATGAGTGAGGACTGCTACGCTTGTATTCTCAAAATCCCGTCTTTGCCAGCCAGACATTGCCTTCACCTTACACCGGGTGGAAGATACCTCAGCTGTCTCCGTTTGCCAATTAGTTGATGGGAAACTGAAAGCAGAAAAAGAGGAAGAACAGTAATTATCACTATTCCTGGAACATGAACAAATGACTGCATTGCTTTTCTTGTGTAATCAATACCAGCGAGCAACTGTCAGAGAACTACTATTCTATCAAGGAGTGCCACTTCATCAAAGGACCTTGGCTTGAAACTGGTGCATCCCTGATATAATCTACAAGTTCCCGTGTTTTCCAGACAGAAATGTGACTGAGCATGATTTTTCCCAGCCAAAAGTCTACAAGTGGGACTTAATGATTGATGAATGACTGCTTGCTGATAAACTTTCTCTGTTTATTCTGCTTTGTGTGCACTGGACGTCATTAATCGTTTCCTACTTTTTTTTTAACTTTCTTTTAACTTTCAGTAGAATTTTTTTTTTCTGGGGGTGTTTTGGGGTGGTGGTTTTTTTTTTCATTTTCTTTTCCCCTCTTTTTGGCATTAGTTTTGGAAATCCCTTCAGCATATTTCACTTGACAGAAATTTACAAATTCTAAATCAGCTTTTCACCATGGCTCTGAATGTTGCTCCCGTCAGAGATACAAAATGGCTAACATTAGAAGTTTGCAGGCAGTTTCAGAGAGGAACTTGTTCACGCTCTGATGAAGAATGCAAATTTGCACACCCCCCTAAAAGTTGCCAGGTTGAAAATGGAAGGGTTATTGCCTGCTTTGATTCATTAAAGGTAAGAAAAAATTGCATGTGTAGTGAATACGCTACTATACTGTACTGAAAGTGTGAAATGAGTTGCAATTAAACCGGGCTAATCGGAAAGTGATTTGTTCTTGGTAAGATGCATATTAATACAAATGTTGTTTGTTGTAACTTTTATTTATTGAAGCTTTTAGAAGATTTCTTTCTAAGGATTTTATTTTCCAGTGTCAATATGTTGTTTACAAGAATTGTGTGTGACTGGTACAGAATTGCTTACAGCTGGTGGGACAATTATATCCTCCTGAGCACATTTTATGATTTAGCATTGTTTCATGACAAACGAAAACGCTAATGGCACAGTACTAGGACATTACCAGAGTCCTAATGAGGCAAATCGTATAGAAAGAGTGCAGACTCTTTTGTTTAAATCAACAGAAGTAGGAAAAGTCTATCCATTACTTCAGTTTTGACACATGTTGTTTACCCTTGGTATTGGAGACTTGGATAAGTTAATAGCATTAATAATTACATGTATGTATAGTGCAGATACTAAAGTTTGGAAGAGAGTGAAGTGGTTCCCTCCTTTGGAGGATATTTTAGCAATTATGTTGTTAAGACTTGGCTTCCTAATGACATCTGGCACGCTTTAGGAAACTATTTTAAAAGAAAATGAATGACCTCGTGGGATTTGGGAGAGGAGTACACAGTGTTTTGTGTGATGATACATTGCTGTTCTCATGTCAACAAAATGGAACATCTTCTTTCATATCAATAAGTAAAGGGGGAAATGAGCATTTTTTAAAATTCCATTTTGAGAGCTTCGCTTGTGGCTTTGTCTTTTGGCCATGGGAGAGTGCTTGCTCTTTAAATTTAGTCGTGTAGTTTTTGATTACTCACCAAGGCAGCTTTTACTGTGGAAGCATCAATGTGAACAAGAAGAAAATTCAGTGTTACTTGAAAGCGTTGATTTGTCTTTATTATAACTTTTTTTCTGATGCAATCCGAGATACTGTGTTAGGTATCTCATACATTTTTGTACTTCTTCTTTTGAGGATTTAGAAGAGAACAACTTGGAGAAAATGTTTATATTGTGTATATTTTACAAGCCAGAACAGGACCTTTGGAGTCATGGCAGTATGTCATTGAATCTATTAATGACCTTAATCCATGGATTACTTCACGATAAACTGTAACAGCTTCTTTGTAGAAGGTCTTCTGTGCTGGCTGTCTGCCAACAGGATAATACTTCCCCCTCCCCCCCCCCCCCTTTAAACAGATAGGCCAGTGTGTCCAGCAAATAAGCAATAATCAGCTTTTATGAAAAACTAAGGAGTCAGTAGAAGGTTTTTTTAAATACAATTTAAAACAATTGTAAGGAATCAGGGCTGTGGCTGGGAGGCTGGAGGTGGGCAGCAGGGCTTGGTCACTCCTGGTTTGCCAGGACAGATGATTTGCAGTGCAAGAAGTGCTGCTGCTACTGCATCATCCTGGCCAAAGCAGCAACATGCCTGTCCTCACTACCTAAGGACAGCGTTGCCCTCCCTGACAGTATAGGCCACTCACAGTAGAGTTGCCAGCTATATGAGCTGGAGACTTTTGTGCAGGGATGGCATTCACCCACAAATTGCAACCTAAGCTAATACCCGAGGAAGATCTTGAGGAATTGCTGTGGATAACTTGTTGCCATGGTCTAGTCATGAGGTCTGTGGTGACAGGTTGGACTCCATGATCTTTGAGGTCTCTTCCAACCTTGGTGATACTCTGATATTGTGATAACCAGCACCATTGCTCAGTGGAGAGAAGTCCAACCCATGTTAAAGTAATCAAAACATGCAGGTGTGTTTTGTCCTAGTGTGGGAGGGCATCTGCTCCTAGGGGCCAGCTTGCTCTAGCCTGGTGGTGGCTAAAGTGGTGCTGCTCCATGCCACTGCCTGTCATCACTCTCTTCCCAGCTGGCAGAAGGAAGTGTGCACCTGGGCCTCCCATCTTGAATTTCCTAGTTGAGTCTGTTGAGTTAAATTGCTGATAAAGATGGGATTATACCAAGAAGCCAGATTGTGGCCTGAAGCAGCAGAGGTGGATATAGGTTTCTTTACGCCAACCCTGTTGTAGGCAGAGGGAGATACGATAATGGGACACCAACATCTTCAGCTGCTGCTCGTAGCTGCTGAGCATGAGCCAGAGCTGTGTTTCAGTGTGCTGCCTGACCCTGCAGTGCATAAAAAGCTGTGAGGGATCATTGTGAGTGTGTGGCTCTTGGCTGCAACTGCTACCCTTGCAGCCATTATCTCCGTTATTCAGAAGAGTGTTTGTAACTCGCCATATATATGTCAAGAATGTGCCTGGTTAGCTCAGTTTGCTTATGCTTCTGGTTGAGGGACTTATGTCATTAGTTGTAAAAATCTATCTGATGCATAGCTTTCAGGAATGCTGGTGTTTAATCATACAGTTTCAGAATAAGGCTTTTGCACTCAACTGCCTGGATAACTTTTCATGTAAGTAAATAAACAGAACAGTCTAGAATTATAGATAAAAATCAGAATGTAATTAAAAAAAGTAAGAGCTGTTTTCCTTGCTGGATGCTGAACCACGCTTTAATGCAGGCAATTATTTAGAGTTTATTTACATAATATCTGGAGCTTTGGAGACTTAGCTTTTTAATGATCCTGGTTTAGTATACCTGCTGTATAAATAAATTATAGTGGGTATGTTGAGTCTCTTTGAATAAACATCTTCCTACCCAGAGAAGACAGAATTTCTTTAGTCTCAGACTGGGGATATGTGTTACATTTGGGTGGTTAGGCTGCTCCTTCAAATGCTCTGAGACAGGCTTTCCTTTACATACTGATCATTCAAAAGAGCCACTGTTTTCAGAAGGGATATGAACTCTCCTGCATGCCACCACCTTTCCAGATTTCCAGGGTAGATGAGGGAGCATGCAATCAGTATCTATCAGCTGGGTCAGACTGCCAAAGCACAAGTTCAGAGCTACAGGAGAGAGTCCATTGAAAGGCTAGAAAATTGGATCTTGAGCATCTTTCCTATGATGAAAGGCTGAGACAGTGGGGATTGTTCAGCATGGAGAAGAGAAGGCTCAGTGGGATCTCATCAGTGTATTTAAATGCCTGAAGGGAGAGTGTAAAGAGAACAGAGCCAGTCTCTGCTTAGTGGTGACCAGTGATAGGACCAGAAGCAATGGGCACAAACTGAAGTATGAGAAGTTTCTTCTGAACATCAGGAGGCACTTTATTACTGCAGGGGTGACAGAGCACTGTCAAAGGTTGCCCAGAGATGTTGTGGAGTCTCCATCCTTGGAGATATTCAAAAGCCACCTGGACGTGGTCCTGGGCAGTTGAGTCTAGATGGCCCTGCTTGAGCAGGGGTTTGGACCAGATGACATCCAGAGGACCTTTCCAACTTCATCTATGCTGTGATTGCATAACCAGAAGCGTTTCCACACTGACTTGCCCATAGCCTCAGTGTTGTTCTAAGTATGCAAAAGACAATGTTGGAGGAAATAATCCCAGCCAGAGACACCTGCCTCAATGTTATGCTACATCCTCCCTTGTCCTCCCTCCACTGTCTTTGTAATTCTATGGTGTACCGTATGGTAAATCGATTGCAGTTAAACCTGAGTTGTTGTTGTAGTTGTTGCTGACAGAAGGGAGAGGAGCCATGTGGCATCAAAAGAACGCTGGGTGAGTTCTGCCAGTGATAATGCTGTAGCCTTAGGCCAGGCTTCTGGGGTGACATGATTGCATCAGAATCCAAATTTTCCCATGTTAAAGAAGTATACTTGTAGGTCTGTTGTTTCCCAGTAAAAGGTCAGCAGAATTTAACAGGCTGTTTGCTTTCAACTCAAAAGGGATTTTTGGCTTTAAAGACCTGTCCTTGCAATATTTGATTTTTAGACCCAGCAAAAGTTTCAACAGCAACCCATTGGACTCATTACAGGTTTGGGGATCCAAAATGCTCGTCGTTGAAGGCAGTCTGGTCTCTGAATATCCTTCATCTGTGAGATGCTGCAGGCTAGACAGAAATAGCTGAAGACTAATGAGCCTGGTTCAGATTCAGGCCAGAAACTTGCTGATTTAAAGCCAGGTTCTGCTGCATGGGCTTTGGAGTTGCAGCTTAGTGTCTATTTCTCCCTCTTTGGTGAAGGAATAGGTGGATGATTCCTGTGCACCCAGTGGATGTTGGATGCAGCAGTTGGAGAGATGCATGCCCATTTGCCAGTTATATCATTGCCTTCAGCCATGTGCCTCCCTCCAGCTGAAGCCCTGCCATAGCTCAGCCACAGGGCACACCCAAAACTGTATTGGACAACTGCCCTTTGTAAACTTAATGTGATGAGGAAAATGTCTCTGAGCTAATCTGGTTGACTATGACTGAGGTGAATGAAGGATTACTTCCATGGTGAAGCCCAAAGCCCTGCTGTTGGTGGGAAGATGAAGGATTCTGAGGAAGCACTGCCAGAGCCATGTCTGCTGCCTTAAGTTCCTGAAGCCTTTTTGGAGCTGTTAAAGGCTTGTCTTCGGCTGCTGCGGTGTTTGTGCAGTAGGAAGGGTCTGGTAAGACGCCTGTAACTGGGAAGTTTGAATTTCAGGAACTGCTCTGTTTGTATTTTAATACTTCTTGCTGGATTCCAGTATCTTAATTTAAAAGTGAAGAACCCAGATACATAGCAATTAATATACTACATTTAAATCCCTCCAAGTTGGACACTATAAGCAAGCCTGTTTTCAAGGCTCTCTTGTTCTGCTCATAGTAAAGAACAAAATCCTTTCCAAGGAATACTAATATATCATATAATGTCTGGGCACAAGAACATACAACACTTTGCTATATTTGGGCTGGAATTTAAAAACCCCTCACCATTCAAATGAATGGGAAAGTCTAGGAGGGGGAGTGGGGAGAAAAGGAAGCTGAGGGGAGAGTTTATTGCTCTCTACAACTGCATTACAGGGGGGCTCTAGCCAGGTTGGTCTCTTCTCCCCAGTAATGAGTAATAGGACAGGCTTGGGGGAGAGTGGCTGGAAAACTATCTGGCAGAAGAGGACCTGGGGGTGCTGGCTGACAAAAAGCTGAACATAAGCCAGCAGTGTGCTCAGGTGGCTGGAGAAGAGGAGGCTGAGGGGAGACCATACTGCTCTCTGCACTTACCTGAAAGGAGGCTATAGTGAGATGGATGTTGCTCTTTTCTCCCAAATGATAGAACAAGAGGAAATTGCTTCAAATTGCACCTGAAAATGTTTATATTGGATATTAGGAAAAATCTTCACTGAATGAGTGATCAGGCATTGGAAGAGGGTGCCCAGGGAGGTGGTAGAGTCACTGATCCCTGGAGGCGTTCAGAAAATGTGTAGACATGGCATTTCAGGACATGGTTTAATGCCATTGTGGTGTTAGGTCAAAGGCTAGAATCAATGCTCTCTGAGGTTGTTTCCAACCAAAACAATTCCATGATTCTATGACAGGAGGAAATGGCCTCAGTTTGCACCAAGGGAGGTTAAACTTTGATATCAGAAGAAACTTCTTCACTGAAAGGGATCTGAAACACTGGAACAAGCTCCCTGGGGAGGTGGTTGAATCCCTATTCCTGGAGGTGTTTAAAAGACACACAGATTGTGGTTCTAAAGGATGTGGTTTAGCACTAGCCTTGGTAGAGTTAGATAATGGTTGGACTCCATCTTAACTGGTCTTTTCCAACCTAAATGATTCTATGATTCTGTTCTATGGAAAGCTTGACATAACAAAATATGATCACATATGCATTTTGCTAGGGGCTGACTCATGTTTGCAGGCAGGTCTGGGGTTCAGTGTTGTTTCTTGTCTTAGATGTATACCCTCTTTGCAGGTCAGCTACTAGAAGTATATGTTGTTTAAGCTAATACATATAACAGGAGCAGTGTCTTCAAGATACTGTCATTGCAAATTTTATGGTGGTAACAGGAAAATGAAAGTTTCTCTAGGGGTATAGATGGCTATTTCTGGGGTTTTTTTTTGTTTGTTTGTTTTTTAAATCTATTTAGTAGTGTCTAAACACTTTGAACTGTTCTATTTATTGAGCCAGCAGACCAGTGTGAGCTGTTCATTTGCATTTTCATGAAAGTCTTTTTAAGAATATGGCTATCTGGTCTCATTTGGGACCACAGAATAAAAGGTAATTGAAACCTGTACAGAGAGACCTGTTTTCCAATTTAAAAGGGTTCCAGGAAAAAAAATATGACATTTTAGGACATCCACTTTGTTGATATATCTGGAACTGAAAATAATTGGTTTTCAATTACCTCAGCTTTATTTAGAGAAAAAAAGTGTCCTTGTAAAGTGAACTCACAGTTGGCATGCAATAGGTAGTCATTTGCCTTGCTGGGATTCTTTTGTGGGTCTCTAAATGTTTTACAAATGTCAGGGATTCAGGATCATCTCACACTTTGAAGTAAGTGATACCTGCTGTCACTCAGCAAAGTGAGGTGATCTGAGCAGGCTGTGTATGAGCACCATATGCAGGGAGGACTGACTAGTTCTGTCTGTACTAGAAAGCATTTAAATGGGTGTTTATAGCATCCTGGTGGGTTGAATTTCTGCTCATTGCCTGGTTGTCTGATGTGGCAGTGTTCACAGACAAGGTGAGTTCAAGGGCTGTGCCTACAGCTGGTGGAGAAGGATGACTGAAATGGGCAGGCTTATTTCTCTTGGGTGACAGAGTAGCTAATTCCTTCTGGGCCCAGAATTTTGACTACTTTGCTGCAGTGACCCAATTTTAGCAGAATGGGAGGGTCTATGCTGCCCTCTTCAGTAGTTGTGGGCTCTGGGGATGTGGAAGTTGCAGGCTGAAACCTTCAGGTGGGGGATGCAGAATCTAGATCTCACTCTTCCTGCAAAGCAACAAGTTTGATCTTTCTATAGTCCAATAAACTACAGGTAGTCTAAGAACACCACCTGGCAGAAACTTTCTTTTGTCTGAGTTTAGTGGATGTGAAGAGAAAGTGTCAATCAAGGCCAGTTTTAGATTGCAGAGAATTAACTCTGTAGGCTTCCTCTGTATTCAGAGTAACAGCAGCTGCTCTGGGGCAGACCAAAGCCTTGCTTATTCCAGTGACCCAGTAATGGCCAGTAGTGGATATTTAGGAGGTAGTGTGCAAACACCACAGTTTCCTAATGATGTGCTGCTCCGGGCAACATTGAAAGCTGGGACTTACACAGTTGTACTTATTAGCTCCAAGTTACCATCTTTCCCCTGGATTTGCCTTGCTGCTTTTTGAATCATGTACAGCTTCAGCACTCACAGTATGCCACAGATGGAACTTCCACAACTTCATTGTGTACAATGAGGAAATACAAGCACAGAATTATTGAGGCTGGAATAGACCTGTGAGATCAAGTCTAGCCCATGACCTAATACCACCACATCAACCAGACCATGTCTCTAAGTACCAAATCCAATCTTCCCTTAAACATCTCCAGGGATGGTGACTCTACTAGCTCCCTGGGCAGTCCATTCCAGTGTCTGATTACCCTTTCCATGAGGAAGTACTTCCTAACATCCAACCTAAACTTCCCCTGGTGCTGTTTCAGGCCATACCCTCTTGTCACAAGTTGCCTGGGAGAAGAGCCTGACCCCCACCTTACTACAACTTCCCCTCAGCTAGTTGTAGACTGTGATACCCCCCACCCCCCCACCCCCCCACCCCCCCCCCCCCGAGTCTCCTCTGGGCTAAACAACCCCAGCTCCCTCAGCCTCTCCTCATAAGACTTTCCCTCAGGAGCAAGTCCTAACCCTGTTTCTGCCCTCAGACTGAAACTATGGAAAGCAGAGAATTTGAGCCAGTTTGAGTTCATTATGTAGGCTATTAGAAAAGTCAGGCATCTCCTTCAGGCCCTGTTTAATTTCCGAGTTTGCTTTAGTAGCACTGAGCATGAAGCTGTCCTGGCTGCCAGTAGTATCCCCTGGCACCACCTCACCTGTTAGATTTTAAACCTGGATGCCTTGTTTCAACTTGATATGTTGCATTCTCAAAGGAGAACCCAGGTGGACGTAAGGAAGAAGCGTGTGGTAAAATACTGAAACAGGCTGCCCAGGGGTATGGTTGAGGAAGCCATGTCCCTGGAGACACTTGACATGGCCCTGGGCAGGCTGATCTAGCTGGAGGTGTCCCTACTCACTGTAGGGAAGTTGGACAAGATGACTTTTGTGTGTCCCAACCCAATGCAATCTGTGAACGTGATTACTGAGGTTGTTCAGAACCTTTTTCCCTCTGGAGGTGTGGGAAATCTTTATTCGCAGTTAGCTGGTTAAGTGGCAAAGCCTCTTGGTGGTCAGGGTAGATGCCTTTCACAAGTAAGTGACCTGTCAGACAGCTTGTGCCTCCTGTGGCCCGTTAGAATTGCCTGATATGAGTGAGTGGGTGTTTACCAGCAGTTTTTGCTGTTGGTTTCAGTGTGGCAGAACTTGCTGAGCAGGTTGCGTGGCCCTTGGCCTGGGGAGAAGAGTGAGCACTAGGAACAGAAATGGTTGAAAGAAAAAATGATTAAACAGTCACTGAAGGATGTAATAAAAATACATCTTTTTGTTCACTGAATTGTGTTGTCCTGAGGGACTAGAAGAGTATTTAGTAGTTCCTGGACAGTTGGCCTTGCTGGGTTGAGTTAACTCCTGGAGCTTGCTGCTTCTAGAAGCTCTAGGAGAGACTTGTGAAGAGCATTCTCAGGTAGTCTGCTGTACCCCTTCATCTCAGATGCATCTGCCACTCAGTTATCAGTCTAAGTCTTATTACATGAAGAGCAGCTAGGTAGACTAATTAGAGCTGCAGGAAACCTTAGGTGCAAAGGGCACAGTGTTTGGCAGATTTTCTTCAGATTTTCAGGCGTGCTTCATATACCCATTGATTCACTGTGTAGTTTTTGTTGCTCCCCTAAGCTTTATAATAACCAGTCTGTGGGTGTAATGAAGGCAAAATTCAATCAGAGTCTCTGACTCATCCCATCACTAGGATTTTGAACACAAGAGCAATTGCTTGCTGCCCACTCCTCCCCCACGCTCCCTATTAACTCAGGTCACTCACTGTTCCCACAGGCTTGCTCTCTCCAGGTCTCCCCACCTACTCCTTTATTTTTCTGGCAGGTGGTTTCTCTTTCATTCCTGTCTCCTTTTTTTTTCCCCTTTTCCTTTTTTTTTTTTGGTCCCTGTGTATGTAGCTTTTTCTCAGTTCAGTCATCAGCTGTTCTTCCCAAGCTGTCATACTTTAACTGCATCATCAATACAAAAGACAGGGTTCTGCTCAGATGCAGAGCAGAACCTGATGTAAAAGCCTAGCAAAGACAAGACCCATGTTCCTATTAGTCCAGGTCAGATATTTGAAATCTGAAAACCAAAACAGCAACAACAACAAAGCAAACAAGCAAACACCACAAAACCCCATGCAAAAAGAATTAGGGGGTTTATGTGCTAGTCTGACAGCCTTACCCCCTCCTAATCATATCCTTTCATATGAAGATGGCTCCTTGTTTTTGAAGGGGTGGATGTGTTAGAAGCCTAATGGAATAAAGGAAGGTTGTCATAGTTTCAGAGATGTTGGGATGTACCATTGAAAACCTGCTGTGAGGTACCTTCTGCCTTCTCATCTGCTTTGTCAGTGAGCTGTATGACAAGGTGGTGTGACCAGTGCCTCAAAAGTCAGATAACCCCAGAGCTTGGGAAGGCAAATCACTGAGCAGTAAAAAGAAAGAAGTAGACAGTCAGTGGAAAACTGCATGAAAAACTGTGAAAGATGTAACAGCTGTGGTGCAATGTGTGCACATGGGCTCAAGGAGTCGGTGGAGCTCCCCTGCTCCCACTAACCCTTCAGGCCTGTGCAGGGTGGTGTTGGATTGGTTGATGGGTTGGACGCGGTGATCTTGAAGGTCTCTTCCAACCTGGTTTATTCTATGTATTCTATTCTATGTATTTTTCCACAACATGGCACTGTGCAGTGTTGTGCTGCTGACTGAAAGATGACCTGGTACTGTCACCATAGTGTAGATGTACCCATTTTCATGAGGCATCACATGCCTTCAGCCTTTGCTTCCTCTGAGCTTTGTTTGGCTTGAATGAGAGGGGATCTATGGTGCAGTGTCCTAGCAGGTGCATGGATAGCCTGGCTAGCTGCCCATCAGTTGTTCTGCTGCTGCCTCACCTGCATGTCCTGTGGGCCAGACATATTTTTTAAAAAGTAAAAAAAAAAAAAAAAAAAAATAAAAATACCAGTTTGGGCTGTGAGCACACTGCAGCAAAGCTGTGCCTTGGACTAAATGAGTTTGTGTATCATATATTGTCAGGGGTGGAACTTACTGAGTGTCAGACTGGTGGCACCTGTAAAGATACAGAGTGGCCATAAGAACAGCTCAGCTGTCATTGAGAAGCTAACTGAGCTGCTAGGACCATCTGTATTCATTCACAGTGAGCCAAACCCCCAAAATCCATCTAGACTAAGCCCTGGTGCCTGTGTCAAACAGTCCCCTACCCCTGAACCACCTACCAAGTAAAAACTCAACATAAGCCAGCTTTTTAAGCTATATGTAATATGTGAAAGTCAAGAGACTTTTTTTCCCCTGAGATTGCTTTCTAGGTCATCATTTAAAAATTGATATGTATCTGTTTGCCATGGATAGAACCTGGGTCTTTGAGCTTGATTCAATTGCCCAAACAGAGGCATCTGATATTATTTGAAATACACTAGAGTACTCTTGATGGCTTTCCAGTGACATGTCAGAGGAGTGTATCATATCTGCTGGCACCACACAGAGGTCCAGGATGTCCCAGGGTACTCCAAATGGTCCTGCTGACTTCTCTATGGCAACAGAGTGAAGCCCTTCTTGGGAGGCAGCATTAGTTTTTGTAGTAACTGGAGACTGACGTCAACTGCTTTGAGTAAAAAGGTGGACAATGCATTTGCCACAGTGATGACCTGGCTGAGAAGAAAGCTGGTGTATAGGTCAAACCCAGAAGAGACTATCTTCTGTAGCAGAAGAATGCCCTTGTGAATATCAAGAGAAGAATTAACATTTTCAGTGTGCTCTTTATAATTCACCATTGGTAGTGCTAACAGCTAATGTAAACTCAATTTGAGATAGTTGTGAATGAGGTAACTGGGCTTGTCTTTTTCTTACCTATGACAAGAAAGAAAATATTTCCAGACACAGGGATATTATGACTGAACTCATGCTGTCCATCTTTTAATTTGATATAGACTTTTTGCAGATTTAAGTTGAAGAGCAACCGTAACTACCTATTCATGAAGATTTTAAAGATAAGAATTAACCAGGATAGTGGTCTATGCTTTTGAAAAGCTATGAAAGTTACAACAAAGAAATTGTTTTCCCCCGAAATACAATTCTTCATTACTTCATTTGCGAATACGAATGTGTCATATGTGTACTACATACATGTGTAGTCTGTTTCTGATACAAAACGGGGGGAAAAATATGTGCTTTTCAAGGAATTTCTTAATGGTGATTTTCCTATGGTAATGGATAAGAATAGAATAGAGAATAGAATAGAGCAGGTTGGAAGAGACCTTCAAGATAGAATAGAATAGAATAGACCGGGTTGGAAGAGACCTTCAAGATCATCGTGTCTAACCCATCAACCAATCCAACCCACCTAATCAACTAAATCATGGCACCAAGCACCCTATCAAGTCTCCTCGTGTCCAACCTATCAACTAATCCAACACCACCTAATCAACTAAACCATGCAACCAAGCACCCTATCAAGTCTCCTCCTGAACACCTCCAATGACGGTGACTCCACCACCTCCCCGGGCAGCGCATTCCAAAGGCCAGTCACTCTCTCTGTGTAGAACTTCTTCCTAACATCCAGCCCAAACCTTTCCTGGTGCAGTCTGAGACTGTGTCCTCTTGTTCTGATGCTGGTTGCCTGGGAAAAGAGACCAACCTCTGCCTGTCTACAACCTCCCTTCAGGTATTTGTAGAGAGCAATAAGGTCACCCCTGAGCCTCCTCCAGGCTAAGCAACCCCATCTCCCTCAGCGTCTCCTCATAGGGCCTGTGTTCCAAACTCCTCACCAACTTGGTTGCCCTTCTCTGGACACGTTCCAGCAAGTCAACATCCTTCCTAAACTGGGGGGCCCAGAACTGGACACATGTAATGAATTACATGAAAATGCAGGCTACTCCCCAGACATATTTTGCCTTACCTGTGTCAGGTATTTGCCTTACAATGTGTGTCAGCATTATTAAAATTGGTGGTGTGGGATTTGCATGTGCAGAGATAGAGGTGTGTGAATATTGGTAAGGGAGGTATTGTGAACATCTGTAAATTATAGCGTTGGTATAAAGGTAATTCTGTGCTTCATGTTGAACACAATGCTGTCAAAGTTTGTGGTAGTTCTCAGTATAAGTCAACACGAATAGTATTTTGCTGCAGAACTCGCATTACTTCAGTGAGAGCAGCATTTGCTGATTAGCATGCATGAACAGGTTTATATTTGAAGTGCAGGAGAAGTCTCTGGTTCTTTTTCTTTAATTGAACCTTCTGGCTATAATTGTTTTTAGCCTAGATTCTTGAGGAAATGAGGCTTATGCAGTCAGGCTGCCTCTCTTTCCCTCCTTCCTTACTAACTTGTGAACCCACTGGCCTGTTTCAGACAACTTTGACAAAGAGATTGAGCTCTCAAGGATAATTCAGTTCTACAAGGAACAGTCAAATAGTAGGATGGAGAAAGAGGGAGAGACATCTGAGGCCTCCCAAATGAAAGAAGAGGTTCTCAGAGAGTGCAGGCAAGTGGAGATCCTTAAAACTCAGTCAGCTGCAAGGAAGCCAGGTTTGGGGATGTGCAGTCACTTGTAAATGTGTAAAGCCCCTGCCTTCAGTTGTGCCAGTGTTTGCAGCACTACCTGTTTAATGATACTGTCACTCTTCATGCTGAGCCGAGCTATTGCAGAGGACTGCTTGCAATCATTCCCACTTACCTTTAGCCTTCTCTTGCTTGATAAGAACAATTCTTCAAAAATAGCAGATTTATCTTACAGTGTTGTTGGTATTTACCTATACTTCTTTGGCTTTAGGAAAAAGAAATGTGTCATCAGACATGTACATTTAGGTCTGATCTGAGATGGTTGTGCAATGGTTTAAAGCAAAAATCAACAGGTTAAGCCAAACGTGGCATGACTGCAGCATGGTAGGAATAACAGCAGCAGATTCAACTCAACCTATGTCACTAGGAGGAGATCCTGGCTGACAGCTCAGGAAGGTGACACCTCTCACTGAAGCTGGTTGTTGCATAAAGCACCACATGGAATATAACAAGCAGTAAGAAAGAGCAAGAGAAGGTGGCATTACCAAAGAAGCATGCATATACAGGGTTAAACTTTGCTTTTAGATGACATACTGGAACAATGAAGGAAGGAACTTGTATTTGGGATATCCTTGATAGTTGAAACATCCTAGACAAATTTGTAAAAAGTGCTACTACTAAATAACATAGTCAGCTGTTGGCTTGGAAATAACGTCCTAGACTAAACTAACCTCATTATAATGTTAAACCCCACATGTCCTAGCTAGAAGACCACTGCATTTCACGGTGTAAGTATCTGCTGTGAATTTCAAGGTGTGTGCTAGCTTCCTGAGAATACACAATCTTGCGCAGCTGTGCAATTAAGCAATGTTGCTTTCTAAAGGTATCATTTGGTTTGGAGACTTCTCTTGGTTACAATTTTCAGTAGCAATGTGACTCTGTGGTTGGAGCTCATCAAGAAGGAGGGAGTTTACAGTTATCATTTCTGCTGCTAGGTTTCTTGGGGCATGTTTTCTTTAGGTAGCCAATTGATGAAAAAAACCTGAAAACTGTCCTGGAAGTAGAGGTGACTACATTTTATGTAAGAACCATATGCCATTTTCCTGAGCTCTTAGCTCTCGTTTTCAGAGCAGCAGCCCACAAGGCTATTCCTGTATCCTGCTGGAGGACCAGGCTGGTCTTTGGCTTTACTCAAGGCTGGCCTAAGAGATGTTTGCTCTTTCTTCCCCCAAACTTTAGGCAGTGTAAGTCCTCCACTGTTCCATGCATAGCTAATCTTCTAAACAAGTACTACTACAAAACAAACCCCAACAAATTTAGTCGGCTTTCCCTAAAGCACCTATAGTACTATAAGCAGGTTTTCTTTTATTGTGTATTTCAGTATGCCAGCTGTTACAATATATGTAATGCACTTAACAAGCAAGGGAGTTTATTATTAGGCAATTGAATAAGGCTGTTCTTCCTAATTAGTTATTTGCCTTTCAGTCCTGGATGTTGCTGTGATCTGTGTCGATTGTGTCTTGGTATGCTTTGATTCGCTATAAAGCAGCTGTGCATTTCAGCGACGCACACGAGAACCAGGAGTGTAAAAGTAACAGGCAAATTTTACACATGCCATGAAGAAATGACAGCAAGTTGGGGTTGGGTTCTGTTCAAGGGAAGTTAACTAACTGATATACCAAAAGGCTTTGTTTGTTTCAGTGTGCATCTGATCTTAGACTCCTTTATTGCTCGAAATGAGATGCAAGTAGAGCAGCCCAAAAGAAGAGAGGGGGACGCAGCTGAGTCAGTAGAGGCCAGTAGTAGACACTGATGCCCTACATTGCTTTGGATGCCAGGAGAAGACCACAGAGAGGACAACACAGTTCAGAAAGTGCTGCGCTGTTTTTTTAACTGATGCTTCTAAGAGTAAGGCAGACACAAAGAAAGGGGAGAGCTGTGGGCAGAATTTTGTGCTGCTGCTGTGTGTAATGTTAAGCAACCTCTTTAAACACCCTGGTTTGATAGGATGATAAAAAACAGCAGGTACAGAGAGTATGGGAATGGTGTTGTTTTGAGGGTGTTTGGGTGATGATCATATTTGCTTTGGTTGTTTAATTCAGTCTGTTTTGGAACACAGTGTAATATGGAGTAAAAATTTGCTGTGCAACTACAGATAAAGAAAATGCAAGAGGACCTCAAATGAGCTGAAGGGAGGGCTGGATCTTTCTGATATGTCAACATTGATCTTTTATATGTATATTTTAAAACACCTCTCCTTGCAAAAATACTTGTCTCTGCCTGTTTTGAGCTGAAATAGTAAGTCTTCAGTGTGCAAGTCTTAGTTACTACTCATACTGTAACAGACCTCTATTGTATGGTAGATAGTGGTTACTAGGTTATTTAAATGGCTTTTGACACTGTTGTATTATTTGAAGCAAAGTTTTTAACCTCTCTGTCCCTTTGCTTTCCCTTGCGAAAGGGATGCAACTGTTGAGATTTTCTTTTTTTACTTATCTTCTCCTTCATTTAGAAATAGAAATTAATAAGCTGTTCAAGGTTAGTGAGAAGAAACAACACTTTCTATGAGACCTGCTAACAACTGAGGAAAAAAACACCAAAACCACACCACAGATAAACTTCTGTGCTCACAAGCCCCTTTTTGCGTCATATTTGTATAAATTTCTGTATAGAGTGTCCTGGAAATACAGAGCAAGCATGACAATACTCACTTGTAAAAAAAAGTAATAAAAAATATTTGGCATCTGTAAACCAACTTACTATTCACATAGAGGTCCATGAATGCATAGAAGACATACAGAGATGCAGAATATGTAGTGCTTGCTGTGCACTGGAGTTGGCAGACCTAGAATGCGTTGGACCTAGAGTCAATCCTACAGCGCAGTTTGCCTGTGGGGTCCTGTCACACAAAAAAAGTGGTAGTTTGGGGTCAAATGATACAATTAAGAGAAACTAAGAGCAAGAAGCTAGGTGGCTTCTGCAGCTCAGAGAAGAGATCCATACCCAAAATTATGGAGGGACCTTTGTCTACCTCTAGCAGCTTGGTAGTCGAAATGTAGTTGTAATCTGAAGATCAGGGGAAAATTAGGTAATTAATTTAGGTCCAATGAATAGAATAGCACAGAATAGAATAGAATAAACCAGGTTGGAAGAGACCTTCAAGATCATTGCATCCAACCTATCATCCAACCCACCTAATCAACTAAACCATGCAACCAAGTACACTTTGGATGTAGTATTTAAAGTCAGGGCTCTCCCTCTTGAGCTGTTGGCCCAGGTGTTTAAATCTGGCCTTCCCAAACTAGAGGCAGATTGCATGAGAAGCCCCTTGAGTGAGGGACATTTCCTAGTCACCTCACAGCTGCACCCACAGACTGGTGCTACACTGAAGGCTTTGCAGAGAGTGAGTTACATGTGCTGATTTGCACTGGAAGAGACCAACGCCTGCTCCCCTTGGGAGTGAGACTTCCTTTCCAGCTTTTTTAAAAGGAAGGCGCACCAGAGATTCTCAAAACCTATCAAGTATTTTTGTTTTCATGATAACTTCTCTGCTGAAGCTTGATATAATCTCTGTTAAATTCTGAATGGGAAATCATGCACTTTTCTTGTGTTTTACTCTAGTCATCAAAACTGACCTTTTAAAGGTATATGGTAACATCTAAACACACTCCTTCCTCATCCTTTTTAATTTTTGTTTGTAATGCATCTCATTGGTGTGAAGTTGGAGGCTCACAAATCCATTGAGGTTGGTTATTTATAAAATATAATATAGATATATGCATACACATATATGTATCATCATTCTGTATGTATATCCTTTGCGCAGCAAAGGTTTTCCCTTTGCATTCTGCTCTGCAGTGGTTTACTCTCAGTGCTTAGCTGAGACAGGAGGAGGGACCTGAGCCACTCAAGTGCTTTGTTTATTAGTGCTCTGTCTATCGACCAAGGACTTCTGAATCCCTGATACCATTCCAGTACATTAGCAGATACCTATTTGATTAATGACAGGTTAGAAAGAAAGATTTGAGGGAGTTGTGGAAGTCAGAGATTTCAATGCTGTTTTTTATCATGGGTGAGCATGTCATCTCCTCACTAAAGTTATTTACTAATCTCTGTGCTAAATGTGGGTGGGGGTTTTTAGCAGATATTTTTTCAGCTTCCATCAGAAGAGTTTGCTATAGTTTCATATCTCATGTATGTCCTCATTTCCTCTGTGGATTTATGTACTGCCAATTTACCTCCATTCAGATGAATGCCACTGTTATTCTGCAGCTGAGGCAACCATGTTTTCCCTTCCTGCCACTCCTTCCTGCCACCTCAACCTCTGGGACATTCATTGGAAGCAGGCACAATGCTCCTCAGCCTTTGTTTTACTCAGCCAAAAACCCCTGCCAGATTCTGTTTCTCTGCTTGCAAGACAGACTTTCCTTTCCTTGGGTCACTTCAGCAGCCCTTTTTCTGTGCGTGCTCAAGGCCAAATCCATCTTATTTGGATGTTGGAGATCAAAAGCACACACAGCATTGCAAGCAGAGATACACTGCAAAAGAATAAACCTTGCCACAGCAGCTTATTGCCTTTCCTAGACAGTCCTGGCTTGATACGTCCTTGGGGCTGTGGTGGCTTTTTCCACAGTCTGTCACATTGGTGTCTCCACAGTCAGCTGTTGATCAAAGCATCCGTGGTGTTCTTTGCCATGCTTAGGTCACAACCAAAAACCTTCCAATCTGTGTCTCCACTGATATGTGGGGTTCGTGTTGCTGATTAGAAATACTTTGTTCACTTTCTGCTTTCATACTGGCTTTCATTCTTTCGGCTTCAAGGTCATCACATTCTGTCATCACCCCAGTTTCTCTGTCTTCCCATTGTCACATGAGCAGATGCAGCATCCCAGAGTTATGAAGCTTAACAACATAATTGAAGCAGTTGCTTTCTATATCTGTGACTTTATAGCCCCTCCAGCCTGTTGTCTTCAAGAATGGTTTGGGTTGGAAGGAACCTTAAAGATCATCTAGCTTCAACCCCCCTGCCATGGGCAAAGCTACCTCCTACAAAACCAGGTTGCTCAAGTCCCGATACAACCTGTCTTTGATCTGGGATGAATTCTTCAGGGGCTGATCATATGTCCAGCTAAGCCAATTGTAAACCTCCAGTTGATTTAATGGGGTACTTCACTGTCCCCACATTTTCTGTAGTTTTTAAAGTGCAACCTGTTTTGCATATTACCAGTGTGGTGTTTTAATGGTTGTTTCCCTACCTAGGGTATCAAATGGAACAGGCTTTCCCTCTGACTGAGGCATATACTTTTTGAAGCTGTATTTATGAATCCATTAATTTAAATACTTTGAGAACTCTCAGCTGTGCTGTCATGGTGTGAATCCCTATCTGTTTCTGTGAGGACCCTTTCACAAGAGAAAATCTGTTGACACTCATAGTTAACGGTTTGTAAAAATTATCTGGCTAGTGATGTATGCAACATGTACTTATACTGTTTCTGTGAATTGAAAGTGAGATTCTGGGTTTTGTTGCTCCTGTAGGCTTTCTCCTTGGTTCTCCTTTTATTTCAATAAGAATGTTTCATGCTTTTGCAGAGTGTGTGTGTTTTTGACTCTGGTTTCTTTTACTTTTTTCCCCCTCTTCTCTCAAAATTCCATCTCTGTTTTCTATAAAGGATATAGGAAAAATATTTTCAATATATATCATTAAATGGCTTCCTTGTTCTTATACTACTCCCTAGGCATCTGCTGCTGACTGCTTTTGGAAACAGGATACGGGGCTGGCTGGATGTACCTTGGTTTAACACAGTGCAGCTGGTTTTATTTTCTTAATCGCTGAATCATTTGTCAGAAAACGTGATTTTTATTAATTTGCTAGTATGCAACTGCAGTGGCTCTTAAGAAGCAGAGCCTACAGTTTGCTCTTGAGAGTATAAAGATAAATTCAGAGGTGTACAACAGCTCATCTAAGTAATTACAGAAGTGTTCCTAATTGTAACCTTCTGATGAGTGCAGAGGCAGTAAGCGTGTATTGCTACGAAATGTGCAGCTTCCAGAAAGTCTGGATGTTTAAGGTGGAGAAGAGATGAAGATCCCAACAGCAGGGGAAGATGAGAGCTACTCCAGCTTGCACTCTGAAGGGGAGGCAAAGGATGCCAGGGGGGAGCAAAATCTGCCTGAGACTTGGTAGCTGGAGTTGCCACTGCTCAAGAAGGGGAACAGGAAAGAACTGGGGCAGGGACAGTTTGATTTGTGTCCACATTTCACAGTGCCTTACCATAAATGTAGATAGTAAACATTTTCTTAATAGTTTAGCAAAATTTTAAGGGCTCACAACTACAAGATTTCACAGCTTCTTCTTGAAACTTCTTTGTTTAAACCTTAATTTTGATCATTAAATACTTTTTTCCTACTAATAATAAAAAGTAAATGTTGTGATATCTGATTATTTTTGTTTTTTAAGATACAGTTGTAGTAATGTGGGCTCTGTTGCCTTACCATGTTCGCATATTTGTATTCCTAGTTCATATACCACTGAAGCAATAACGGGTTGTGGTATGCAGCACTGAGATGCAACTGAGAATCATAGAAATACTGTTATTAATTACATGGGACTAATGAAAATGATCTTACAGTGATAGCCTCAGAGGTATTTCAAGATTCCTGGGCATCACTTTTACCTGTCTGTGTGACCAGATTTAAAAGTGGAAGTTTTCTTGAGATGAAGATTTGCATTCACATAATTCCCAAACAATTTCTACAATTGGACATCCAAGTTAGACTTGTATTTTACTTTTGGTGTACTTTTATCCATTTAATTGTGAGATCTGTGTTTGTGATTAAGTGCACTATCATCTGGTTTAATTATTTTCACCAAGGTTAGCATTTTTCACTTACTGTTTTTTTGAAAGTTTGTTGTTTGATGCATTCACATTCTAGCTGTTTGTTCTTGTTTGTATTTTTAGAAGGAGGGAGAAATCTTGAAAACTTTGACCTATATTTTCATTTCAGAAATTGTCAGAGCATTTACAGATCCTGAGCTTTGTTGACTTGTTGCTCAGGAGTTAGTTAAAATTGGCTGAGTATCTGTCCTAATTACTTCCCGGCTGCTGTACTTGGAATAGCAGTGTTCACTTCTCTGGTGATGGCAAACTAGCCAACAGGCAATATATTTTTATTTGACTCCACTGTCCTTGAAGCAGTTTAATTTTAAGGAATAACAACATGTATCTCCATGTTTAAACAAAGAAAAATGTAAATGTTTAGAATACAAATACATTTTTTTCTAGCTATAGGGCAGCAAGAGATGTAGGAATATTGGTATTAGCCCCTAATTTATTCATGAAGATGAGCAAAACAAAGGACCAGGTGCACTTTGTTTTGTATCTAAGTTACTTTTCTAAACAGAAGATATGTTTATTTGAAGAGCATTGAATAAGTGCTTATGTGTAGGTCATTATTTGAACACACAAGCTCAGGCTGGCCTACCCCATGGCCTACCAGTGCTATGGTGAGAGTGACTGGGTTGAATATGGTTCTTTGCTGTCTTTTCTGATGGATCCTCAGAGATGAGCATTGGCTCATAGACAGCAACAGCAATCTCATACCTCCCAGTCCAGCTACTCAGAGCCATACTAGATAATCCCTCTGTTAAGGTGGGAAGAGACAACAGAATCTGGGGGCACTGGATACCGCTGTGGAGTACAGTGTGGCGTTGAGTAGCTAAGGGACTCCACTGGCACCTATAGACAGTTCACTGCTTGGATGCATGAACTACAGTGCCTGCTTGGGTCATTCACAAGGGTGGAGAAACGTCACAGAATGACTCTTTCATTCCCAGACTGGTGAATCCTCAATTACTTGTAACCCCCTGCAGCATTAGGAGGTTTGTGTTGTTTTTCAGGTTTTTTTAGAGTGTTGGAGAACATGATATTGGTAGCTGTTATGTTTCCATCACGATAGGGTTATCATTGTCCTCTTATGTGCAGTCAAAAATACTTCATTGTACATCTAGACTCCAGTGTATGCATGAGTTTGTGTTTAATACAAGCGTAAAAACTACATTTAAAGCACCAAAATAATGTTTTAGAGGCCTTCAACTCTCTGTGTGTCAGCAAGTAGTACATGATAAATTGGCAGACAGCTGTTTGATTATACATAAATTTTTGTCTAGTACTCAAATAGCTTAATATTTTCCAGCTGTGAATGGATGTATCTGAAATTGTTCCACTTTACTCTTGAGACTTCTAGTTCCTCCTTCATTCTAGTACTTCATGAGCAGTTAACAACTCTGTGTAAGGCTTTGTATTTCCAAAGAGCCAAATTTAATTACCTAGTGATTGGCTTTTATGTTGGAGTATCTGTGAAATGCGAGGGAAAGTTGTTCTTGTCAGATTTGCTGGTGGTTTTGCATTGTTTCCTTGTAGTCTCCAAACTGGTAATTCCACTTGTTAATCTGAGTTGGATTTCGCAATCTCTTTGTTGTGGGATTGTCCTTTGCTTCCCGCAGTACATTCCAGAAATGGTTTGCTTTCAGGCAACTCTATGAATTTTTTAGATTTCTGTTCGATGTTTGAAAAGGTTTTTCCTAGCTCCTACCTTGTCTTTGGTTTTGCTGATATGCTAGTCAAATGTTCCTTAACTAGTTGAAACTGAACACTTCATTTGTTAAATACAACCAGCCAAAGGAGTCCTTTGGGCATGCATCTGCATTATTTACTGTCCCTTTATTTCATTGTTCTCAGGATTACAGCTGAAGAAAACTAGTGAAACATGGTCTAGATTGTGGTGGGTGGCTGTACCTATGAACTTTCTCTTGAGACCTTGATACCTTTAAAATTCACTGTGTTTCCTCTTCTCAATGCAGAGTTGACATTTATAGCTAATTTGACCTTATCTGTTCGCTGAAACTTTGAGTTTGGAACTACCATTGCTGATAAAAACCTGCTGATGAAATGCTGGGCTTTCAGTATGGGATGGTGAAATAAAACAAATAAAAAGGCCAGTGATGTCTGCTGGAGGAGACAGTTCTCTTTAAAAATGTTAACAGTGGTGCTGTAGTCTCAATGTCTGTTTAAAATTAATTGAAAGACATTTTCCCCATTGGCAGTTTCTTCCTTTCTACTGAAGTTACTTGCCAAGGAAAGCTGAAATTATTTACTGTATTCCATGTAAACTGTAGAAAGGCAAGATACTTCCAGTCAGTCTGCTTTTAAGGTATCTAAAAATCTGTGCAAACAAATATAACTAAGCTAGCTAATAAAACTAATGCGCTAATAGAGATGTGCTTGGAGTACATTCATGTTTAACTCATCTCCAAAGAAATGTCTGTATCAGAGGCCATATCTTCAGAGATAATAAGGCAGCCTTATAAAAATCTCACTTTTTGTGTGCGATTGGTTTGCTTATATATAAACTTTACATATCCTATAGTGTGTGGCTTGCGTATCAGTGAGGGGGGATGAGTGCAGTCCTTCCAACCTCCTGCATCTTTTACCTGTGTGCTCGGTATTATTTGGCAGTACCTGGAATGAGAGTTTTGCCCTCATACGAAGATGCTTCATCTGGCTCAGAGGTCTTCCAGAGGATCCCTAATGAAATGTATGTTCCCATACTGGTGTTGCTGATACCAATACTCACCCCTACAGAGCAGCTTATATGCCCCAAGACTGGCCTGAAGATGTGAAAACATACTTAAAAGTAGATGTATCTTTTTGCTTTTATTGCTGTATATATTTACTAAGTAGTATAGGGTAGGGATTTAATAGCCTGAAGAGTCATGCTTTGTGGGCTGCCTTGTGAATGAGTGGTAGGAGGTGAATGACAGCTTGTATTAGGAGCTGTATTTTTGGGCATGGTTTTACATTACATTTGACAAAGAACACCTAACACTAGTCTTAGTCTTGCTAATTAGCAATTAGCGAATTAGCAATTAGTGATACATACACCACCCTTCTTGTGGTCACTGTTGGTTGAGAGAGTCCTCTCTGCTGTGCTGGAAACCCGTGATAGATAATACCAAGTACTATAGGCTGGTTAAAACAGATAAATGTTCTAAAATTTTAAAGTACATTAGTGTTAAATTAGTAGATTTGTCTAAACTCCCTCTCACGCTCTCTCCATCCGGACACTGAATCCCCAGTGATTAAATAAGGGAGTTGGTTAAACCCTGTCTAGATGCTAGTTTGTGATCTCATGTTTTGACTATTTCTTCTGATGAATGGTGCTCATCCATCAAAATTTTTCTTCACTAAAAAGCAGTGGGATGGGAAAAAAACCACTGATTTGGCCATTTAAATACTTATTTTCCAGACCTTCTGTAATTACAAAAGCTTTTAGAAAAATCTGAATCAAGTCTGTTTCAATTGCGATTAACATTTCATACCATGCTATGTTTTAACCTGAACGTCCTTCAGATTGAATTTGACGTGCCATGGCAATTGTAATCACTTTATGATGTGCGTGTCAGACAAATAAAAATAGAAAATAGAAACAAATGCTTCATGGTTCCTGGCAGTGAAAGAGCCACTCTTGTGAAAAGCATGAGATCATGATGTCTTTTATTCTCCCCCTTTCTTTTTCCATTAAAGTTTGGTTTGGTTTGTGGAATTTTAGTTTAATACAGTCTTCAGCCTTCTGACATTTATGAAGACTAAACCAAAGTCCTGCCGTGTAGCTGCGATGAATGATTCTCCTGGGAACGATGAAGGCCTGGTTCAGCCACACTGCCAGGCTGGGTAGTGAGCCAGAGCCATTCTCAAAGTCTGTTAGTTTTGAGGACTTGGTGGTTGTGGTCATCTCCTTCCTGGTTCAGAGACAGAAGTTCTTAGTGCATGTGTTCTCTCCAGTCCTGCTTGGGAGCAGAGAGGGAGCAGGTCTGTCCACCACAAGTAAGTGTAATCTTCACCTAGAGTTTCTCACTTGGTGGTTGTTGCCACTTAGGTGTGAAAAGCAGTAATGGAAGCCTTGGCTGTGCCCTTGGCTTCTAACTGCACCCTGCCTCTTTCTCCTTGGCATTCAAAAAAAGGGAAACATTTGACAAAAAAATATTTGATGGGAATCTCCATTTTGTGACTGCTGCTTAGGCAAGGTGTGGGGACTGAAAACTCTTTGCCCACAAAGGAAAGTCATAAATCGTGTGGTCCGTTGGTTCCTCTTTGGGGAACACTATTTCAGACTCTATGTTAATTTATCCTGAGAAACAGATGAGAGTGGTGCCAAACCTGTGAAGTCTTCCAGGAGATAGACACTGAAAGCAACCATTGGTCCCGTTTAGCAGGGGAGCCTGCTTGTCTTCTGTAGAAACTTCAAGGGCAAGGAAAAACAAGTCACAAAGGTGATTCCTTTATTCAAGTCAGTTTCTGTATTTTATAGTAGGACTTGTAATAGCCTGTCAAGACTTGATAAAATTCTTTTACCTGCTAAGAATTAGGGTGGGAAGGTGGAATCTTCAAGATGCTGAAGGCAACAAATCAGAGAAGTCCTCATGCAAGTCATGGTCATGACCTTTTTTCGTTCTGCATAGATCGCTAGGGCTTTGCTGTAACACTGAAAAGGTTGGGTACACTAGTACACAATTCCTTCTGACGCAATTTGAAATATAACAAAAAGTTTGCCTTGAGATTATGTTTAAATGCTTATAGGCATTATATTCTCTAAAACACTCTGTGGTAACTATCGTCTGTGGAGTCCAACAGCTGGGATGTGAAATGACTACTTGCGTTAAAGTACTTCTGCCAAATGGTCCAGCAGATTTAATCTTTAACATGTTACCAAATATTCTGTTTATTATAACTGTGTTTGAATCCTTCTACTTTTCCATAAGTGCTTTGAGTTTCTGTGGTCATTAGGCTTTGGTCGAGTGTGTGGTTAAGGCATGCATGAGCATTTTACTGCAAACAGTGTGCCATCATCAGCACCTGAATTTAATCTTGCCCACCACTTTCCAAATAAGATCCTCCTTTTCTGTGGTTTGTGGTGCAATTATCTGGGCTGAAACATGAGGGCTTACTCAGAGTGTTTATTTAAAGTTTCAGTGAAACTCTTCAAGCATTTTTGAAGAACAGTTGAGATGCAAATAACTTGTTTCTCCTTTTTAAGTGCATCTCTAAAACTGTTTCAAAAATAAAGTTGACTCCTCATTGTTTACAGCTGAGCCTCAAAATCCTGCAGCAGCAGCGTTGCTCTGATATCAGTAATTCTGCCTTATGCTGCTTTTGAGAAATTTCACCCAAGTTTGGTCATTTTCTGTGTGTGAAAACTCACCATCTATGCACGCCTAGCAGAGGCTGTGTGTGGGTTGGTGTGCAGATAAGACAGACTCTGTTCACAGAGCTGCCTTCAAGCTGAGCACAGCTCTCAATGCATTTGCTCCATTTAGGTGTCAGGTGCTGGTGCCAGGAGTGGGTAGGGAGAGACAGAGCAAGAGGAGAGCTGGGACAAAGTGGGAGCTCACACAGGTGAACTGGGTGGAAGCCAAGGGGTTAGGAAATTGTTCTGGTGATATGTTGTCCAGGTGATGTTAGCTTGCACTCTTCCAGTCTTACATTTTCCTCTGCCTCAGTAGTGCACATCACAGACAGCTTTGTGGAGTTGGGATGGCATGTGGAAGTGGTCATGTCTCCATTCAAAGGGTGCTGATGCAGTAAACAAGGTGGGCAGTGGCAGAGCTAGCAGGAGGTGGCCTCCCAGTCAGGCATTCACCGTTCTTCTGGAGACTAGCAACTGAGTCCCTGAAACTAGCATCTTCTCTGCTAGGTCTTACGTGGCTGGGTTTCCCAAACTCAAAAGCAGTGGGAGTCTAGTGGAGCACTTAAACGTGCCATGTGGATGCAATGGCAAAGTGGAAGGAAGACAGAGGTCTGCAGCCAAAACCCACAGACACTTCTCAGGTCTTCATTTGGTCTCAGTTTATTCTGTGTAGAGTGAGAGTAGTGCTGTCTAGTCTCAGAAGATAACAGAGAAATCCATTAACAATTTTTAATGGAGCCATTCCTGCTGTGCCTATGGATAGGCCCAAAAGGCAGTGACTATCTTGCATTCAAGCCAGGAGATAGATGAATATATGTTAGAGTTCTACTATCTACTGACAGTCAGGGTTAAAAGAAGTACCCTTCAACTGCCCTATTCATTATCTGGGAAGGGAGACTGTGTAAAATAGTAGATGCACTCATGTAATTGGGGTTGGTATCACCGCATCTACTCTGGACCTGATGAAGAAAGGTACCATGGACACCAGAATACACTGATGATGTCATTGTGGTATAATAAATGGCAGGGAGTCCAGTGTGTGCATTCCCTTGAAAATCATGGATATATGCCTTGGAAAACCTAGAGACAGTATTTTAATTTGAGATTAACTTAGAATTTCATTTAGTTGAAGCTGAATCTATGTTAAGGAAGAGAATAATTATCTGCTCCTTCAACACAGTATTGAGAAGGTATAAGCACTCTCAAGACCACAATCACATATTCTAGTACTTAGATGAATATAGCATTCAAGGGAGATAATAAGACATCCTAATGTGTCTTATCTGTTCTCATAACCATGATTTAGCTGCCTAATTCTGTAAGCCAGCATTTGAGATAAATGTAACTGCATTACAGTTCTTACAGTTTTTGCTGGATCTTCTGGAAGCTTCTTAATACTGGATGGAGGAGGACAGATAGAACTTCAGCAAAGAGCAGTGGGTTTTCTTTGGGTTACTGGGATGCCAGATTCTTCATCCACTTGATTGAGTTTCTGGACCTCTTACCACACTCTTTCTCCTTTTATTTATTTATTAAAAGCTGGTCTAGCTTGTTGATTCTCTGGGTGTTTCTCACTGCTAAGTCTCATGTCCCGGTGCTTCGAGGCAGAGATCTCACTGCCCCTCCTGCTGGTCGTGCTGGTTTCCTCATTCCCTGAAGAGGGAAATCTGAGGTGTATTGGACTGCAAGAAAAGATAGGAACTGAAATGTATCACTGATGTTAAGAAATCAGTTCCCAAAAGAGGGAGGGCATGGCCTGGGTGTAGAAAAGCTAGGAAAGGTGTCTGCTTACCTTTTGCTTTGCAAGTTGAGTAAATTTGGTTGCTCTCTGCTAGGTGGTCCCATAATGATAATGGTGTATTATCATCTTGGTAATTTATTTGCCACTTCTCTTACAGTTATGGGTGGTATGGGGTATTTAAGATGTGGTTCTTCTTTTGAAATATTTTAGGTTTTTAGGAGTGTTTCCTTTAATTTGTGCTTTTTAATGCAGTTCCAAATACATGGAGTTTCTAAAACACCAGGAAGTTTCTGTGTATTTTCAGCAGCTTTCCAGTGAGTGGAGAGATGCCGTCAGACTCCATCCCTTGCTGGGCTGTTCCAGGAATGAAGTTGGTGATTTATTAATAAAGTGGTTGAGGTTCCAGACTGCTGCTGAGGGTGGGTAAATGCTCCTCCTCTGCACAGGGGCAAGACAGTGTATTTCCATCTATGCAGTTATGTAAGGTGTCCTCCACAATCTGTGTATTGAGCTCAGCCATTGCTTTTTGCTTTTGCTTGTAAAGCAATTGACCAAGAAAGTGTGAAACCTCCAACAGGAAAAAGGCCAAGTAAGGTCCAGCTAGACTAGGAGCTCTGGCACATTGTTCAGTGCACTCATGGGTGTGGGGTGGCCTGGCTGGGATAAAAACATCTCTGCCAGGAGAAGCAGAAGGGATTGCCAGTGACAGATCAGGTCACCCCTGTAGCTGTTCATGGCTGCTAGGCATCCAGCTTGAGAGTTGGGGGCTGTGACATGGCAGTGGCCAAGGTGATTGCTTACTCCCAGTGCATTAGGTTGTCCCTTCTGCCTAGCACACCAGGGTGGTCTCTTGGTACACAAAGGACTTACTTCACCTTCTCCATGTGGTGAAAATCTTCCAAATAATGGGCCTTTTCCAAATCTCTCTTGATTCAGTGCAACTCTCAAATGAAGCATCTCAAGGCTTCCTTGGTCAGGTGACTTGCTGTGGGAGTCTGATGTGGTTGGTTTTACATCACTCTCCTCCTGTTTCCTTCTCATCCAGTCAACTGGGCCCCGTATTGGCAAGGCATGTCCTTTTGATGCCATGTAACAGATTTATGCCTTTTTTTGAAGCACTTTAAGATTCTTGCTATATTGTTGAGGGAATCATTGTCAGCTTACTAGCCTGTTGCCTGATCCTTGCTGGGCTGCTCATTTAGGCTCATGAGCATCCCAGCAGCAAAGACCTATCGTCGCTATTTACTCCTCCTTTTTTAATCTGATTGCTATGGAGGATGTGGCAGGGCGTAGTGCATGTGCTGAGACATGGTGGCTTTCCTTCACAGGCCACCAAGAGAGAAGTAAGACGTCTCAAGGTTTGTCTGTCAGTTCTGCAATTATCTTTGCCTACCTTTTCACTGCACAGTGGTGTTTGCAAACCAAAGGAGTTTAATCTCGGTCCCGTTCATATGAGCAAGCTGTGGCGGTACATACAAAACCCCTCCCCGTGAAGATGGGATGGTGGGAAACAGGGAAGCTGGGATGAAGGGAGCCAGGAGAGATACCTCCCCCTCTTAGGCCTGTGGATCAGTGGATTCACCTGGGCCTTTCCTCCAAGCCAAGTGTCTTGTCAGGTGCAGACCCTGTGCAGGGTCATGTCTGGGCATGTTTAAGCAGAGAACATATGATTTGTCAGTTTTGACTTTTGATGGTGTGACACAAAAATCAGCTGGCTGGATTAAAACAGGTGAGCTTCAGAGTAGAGGCTCTTCTGTCTTGGGTTTTTACCCTCCACACATGTGGATTATAAGCAGCAGGAGCAGTTCAGGAGGATTTTCCATAAAAAGAGACAAAAGAGGAATTCCCACCACTGGCAAACAGCATTGTGAGTAATTGCTATATTCCTAAGGTCTCTGGGAAATGCCTACCTTTTGTTAGTCATACTGCTTTTGGGGTTATCTTTTTCCAAATACTGTTCTCAAGCCATACAGAACCATTCCTATTGTGAAGATCATTTCTCAACGGAATACCGAGCCTTTATAACTTTTGTATGTAGTTATGTGGGAGGTGGAGCCAAATTAATGAACAAGTTACATTTTTATTAATTTCTCACCTTATTACTAATTATTCCTAACACAAGCTTGCATTAAAGTCAGCATACCTCTTCTTGAAGGCTTTCATGAGAATTGCGAAGGAGGAGGTTAAAGAGGTAGATCAGGAAGCAGTGCCATGCCGTGCCCAACTTCTTGCTTGGCCTTCTGCTACACTGCTCTTGTCTTTTTTCTTACGAGCTGACCTGCAGTGAAACAATTTACCTTCCTGTACTGGCGTTATTTCTGGAATGGCTGTTTTTGTCTGCTCTTGAAATTCTGAGAAAAGTTGACGAAAATTGCCTCTTTCCAAGCTTTTATCTTCTTCTTTTACAGTTCAGTCAAATTAAACTTAATGGTAGAGTATGTTGTTTACCAGCCAAAAATCCATGTCACCTCAAGTTACCATGTGGTCCCACCTGCAATTTACACAGCTCTCTTCTGACTTCCATGAAAACATTCTGTCCTCATGATGAGTGGGTACATTAAAGCTGCCCAGAGCTGAGTTAACTGATTGTAACGCTGTATCGTGAGACTGCATAAAGGGTTTGACTTTTTTTTCTACAACACAGGAATCTGCAGATGCATTGACTTCTCCTAACCGGCAGAGTTGGAGGGCTTAAATCACTGCTTTGCTACTGCAGCCCATCTTGAGTCATATGCAGGCTGCATCTTGTCCTTTCATGGGAGGAGCTGTATTTTTGTTAGACTCTAACCCACCACACCCTTGCAAGCACAAGGCAGCTTTGCATCCTGTGGAGAGTCTCACCCATATAATAGAAATCAGGCATTTTAGGAATTTTAACTAAATGAGTTCATGCTTCCCTCTGCCTTCTTTGTTTTCATTCCATAAGAGTCTTCCTCTATTCCTTTACCTTGGCTGCTTGCTTCTCGTTCCAGGAAAGTTGCCTGTGTATATTAGAGAAAATTTATTTCAGAGTTTGTCTGGTTGCTTGGAATATACTGTGCGACACTGGTCACCAAACATAAAGCTAAGAAAAAAAAATAACTGATTTAGATTTTGAGTGCTAATGAGGGGTGAAAATGGGAAGAGAAAAATGCGCTATGTAATTGGGCAAGAAATAGCCATTATTTCATAGTATCATAGTATCAGGCAGGGTTGGAAGGGACCACAAGGATCACCTAGATCCACCCCCCCTGCCATGGGCAGGCACACCCCACACTAGATTAGGCTGGCCAGAGCCTCATCCAGCCTGGTCTTAAACAGCTCCAGGGACGGGGCCTCAACCACCTCCCTAGTATTCACAAATTATTTTCATGGCAGTAAACACAGAAATAAAATCAACTGGTATTGGTTTAAACTGCCATTTCTTTGTCTGAATTGACTTTGTCTTATATTTTAGAAGTAATCTGGAGGATGTTTGTCCGACAACTTGCAGTTTAATAAGTGTCCTCTTTTTTGGTGTCTGCAATATCTGTTTGAATTCTTTCTCTTTTCAGCAATTTAATGCTGAGTATACTTCCCTTGATACTATGAGGCAAATTATTAGACTATTCTCTATAGCCACCCTTCTCAACATTTGTTTGAAAGAGCATCTTGAGAAACTCAGAGCTTTTTGTGCAAATGTGCTCTTCAGCAGAACATTTTGTCTTTTTCCATTTAAACAAATATCTCCTATTAAGTCTTTAGTGTTAAGACTCTTACGTCATTTAGATATTTCAGCTTTTTGCATGACTTCCATTTTTCTTCAATATTTTTCTGGGGTTTCTGTCAGTTACAGGCAGTCCTTGTTCTCTAACTTTATGAATAAAATCATCATTTTTGTATTGTCAGCTTTTAGGTTTCTTACCAAAAAAGAAAGAAAAGAAATCATTGCAAGGGTAGCTAAGGGGTTGGAAAGTGAATCAAGATGAAGTCACCTGCAATTTTTTTTTGCCTTCTTTTCCTTTGCTACTTTAAAGTAAGAAATTGAATTTGCCTTTACTTTTTCCTGAAGTGGAAGTGTGTAGGTGTGTATAAATATGTATGCACACTCACTAACTTCAGTGGGCAGGCTTGCAAGGTGGTTTTTTAGAAATACAGAATTAAATTCCCAGCAAAGTTTTTAAGTTGTTTTTTTTCTTGGTGGTTTTTGTTTGGTTTTGGAGTTATTCTTCCAGGAAAATGGATCCAGCAGCTGAAACAGTTCAAGTGTAATACAAGAGGTACTTGTTTGTTTTTTTCAAAATACCTTTTATTTCTTCAAGTTTTTGTGCTGTTAAGGTGTATGGCAACAAGTGACGTTTGAGGCTTTTGAGCTCTCCATCAGAAGCTTGTTATTTCTCTTACAAGTACAGTTTGCTACTTTTGAAATTATTTTTCATTTCCTCAATTAGCTCAAGTGTGTCTCATTTTCATGGTAAGAGATCTTATTCTCATCTCCATTCCTTTCTATAAAAGTAGCTACAATTCTGCTTAGGCTGAAGGTATCATGCTTTCATCAACATGGATATTTGTAAGTCAACTCTAGAATATTATGCAAAATTTTTTTAAAAAGCAACTGTGAAGCTTTTTGTGTACCTTAAGAAAGAAATAAAATGCTGCTACTTTTTTTTTAAACCTGTGACTAGTCATTCATAAGGCTTAACTAAATCCCCTAAGTCCTTGCACATATGCTAGGCTCTACACGCATGTGTAGTCCCACAGACTGTGTGAGATGATTCACAGTGAGGGCAAAGGGAATATTTCAGTGGAGGTGTGATACCTGACTTTTTATTTTCTGAGAGAAGTTAGGAAGCAGATAGACTTGCATAGGAAAATTGAATTCCCACACTGTGATGCTAGATGGAAAATGCTTTTTAGCTTAGTCCAAAATGAAGTCTAATGTTGAAAGGACTGTTGGTGATGGAGCTCTTGTGCTGAAATGTACAGGGCAATGCATAAATGCAAGTCCTGTAGAACAAGAAGAATCCCTTTTTCTTCATGAATAAAACCTTAGCATTTTCATTATGTTTGGGGTTTTGTTTAGTTGTTTTGTTGTGGTTTTGTTTGGGTTTTGGTTGGTGGTTTGGTGGTTTTTTGGGGGGGGAGGGGGTATTTCTGTATTTGAAAAATAATGTTTTAACTGGATGTTTTGAAGCGGTAGAGTTGGTGTGGCTGTCTGTGGACAGGAGTAGAAGCTTAAGTATCTTAAAATACCCTGCCCTTCTATTGACTGGGTCTATTTTTAGCCCTAGGGAGCCAGGGATTATTGGAATGAGAAGTTCCCGATTTATGCAGCGGTGAAATTGTTAAATTGACTGGGCGAGGCCACACATGTTCCCAACTAGAATTTGCTGAGGGGCTGCTGAGGAGGAGTCCCGAAGGAGATGTAACAGTTTCTGCTCTTGTCAGAAATTCTTCCAGAGGAGTATTTACGGCTTAGGTACATCCACTGCTGCTGACACTGCTCTCTTTGTGGCTATTCTTGCTGTGCACTGCCACCACCCCGGACAGTGACCTGTGCTAGCTCTTGCTTTGCCAAGGTTTGAACAGCATGCAGTAGCTTCGGGTATCTAATGTCAGTGTCAAGTGGATGATACCTAGCTAACCAGCATGGCCACAGTTAGGAGTGTATTTATTAAAAAGTTTCCAAATAAAATTTAAATTTATTTGCAAATACTTTGTTACAGTGTGGGCTGATCTTTACAAGCATGTGCAGATCTGCTGCTGAAGCTGCAAGATGCAGAAACTTGCAATTTATTTATTTTTTCCAGTAAGAGGAGTGGCAGTGACATCAAGTGATGATTATTTTTTTTTTAAATAAACAAGTAAATTAAATAAATAGATATTTGGTGTGTCTTTTCTACACATTTGGATCTCAGACTGTCTAGTTGGAAACCAGAAAATCTTTTTTTTTTGCCATTGTAGAGCTACTTGCCCCCATAAAGCTGCATATTTAATCCTGAGAGATCATACTATTTAATCTGCTTTTGTTAGTTGTAGCTCATTTTCTTAAGGAAAGAGGTTTTGCATAATTGCACTATCCATATTTTTTCCAGCAACATCCTTGTGCCCTAATAACTTTTGAACACCCTGGCCTATTTAAAGCAAAGTTGCTGGAAGACAAGATCTCAAAGACATATCACAAATGGTTATGCAAAAAGCAGTGTCTGGGTAGAAGAAAGAGACTCAGTCTAAGGATCCTGTTAAGGAAAAGGCTAAAGCATGCACTGAGCTGCTCCCAAGTGTGGTCTGCCAGCCACGTGCACATTTTGGCTGGCCCTTCAGGACATTCATAGCTTGAGCAAGTTATATTTATCATGTGAGTTGTTTCCTGGACTCTAGTTAGGAGAGGTGGGAGGGTGTTCTGGGGTAGCAGGAAAAAGGGAGGTGGTGTATGGGAGGAAGCCTGGAATTTAGGGAGAACAAGGGTGAGTGGGGGGAGCTGGAAGCACCCTGGGGAGTGAGGTTAGCAACAAATGTCTGCAAGGAAGAGGGCCTCCCTTTTTCTGACTTTGAAAGATGATGAGGTGTCCCATGATGTGCTGTGAGGTGGTAGAGGCGTACTCTGATGTTTTCCACTAACAGTGTCAATAAATTGCCTTAATGAATGTTGGACTTGTATGCTCAGCCTCAAGTTGGACTTTCCCTATTTCAACTATTTAAGAGAATGACAAATAATTTGGACTGATGATGAATAACAGTGCTGCTTTGATAGGATGGCAGGTAACCATGGTTGCTGCCTCCCCAAAACAAGAGGTAACACATGGAGGAAGTCTTAGTTTAGTTGGTATGATTTTTAAAAACCCTAATATATATCCCTAAGGGTTCAAACCTGAGACAGGTACACTAAAAGAAGACAATGTAATGATGTTGCACGCCGACGTTCCTCCTGAAAGCGCAGCGTTCAAAGACGAGGTTGTCCAAAGGTGCATAAGCTATTCCCAGCCTGGGCCTGGATGAACTATTACTGTTGTTACTATTAGAGCAACAAGAAAATGCTGAAGAAAGTGGTGAATTTATAAAATAGTCAAGACAGAGATGTGTCTGTACAACTTTTAGACAGGAAAGAAGTTCTTAGTGTTTTAATATGCAGAGTTATGAGGTGTTACTTCTGCACTCACCTTGTTTTGCTATTTTAAAACTGATTCTTACACATGCTTAGCTTTTTAATATACTCCCCTCTGTGAGCTGTCTTGTGCCATTGGCTTCAGCCAAACTACTTGTTCTTAATAGGGAAATCTATTTTGTTTTGTTTTGTTTGTTTGTTTGTTTTAAATAAAAACAAAAGTCAGTGGTGTAACATGGCTTGTTAAGGGATGTATGTTTGATATTAAGCTGATCAGGTAGCAGCTCCCAAGACCACTGACCCTGAAGAAGTGAAGCCTCTACAGAAGGGAGGCTCTATAGAGGGAGTTGGATAGATTGGATCAATGGGCCAATGTTAAAGGGATGAGCTTCAACAAGGCCAAATGCCAGGTCCTGCACTTGGGTCACAACAACCCCAAGCAATGCTACAGGCTTGGGGAAGTGTGTCTGGAAAGCTATTGTGTCCAGTTTTGGGCACCTCGGTACAAGAGAGATGTGGAGGTGCTGGAGCCAGTGCAGAGGAGGGCAATGAAGCTGGTGAAGGGCCTGGAAAATAAATCTTATGAAGAACGACTGCAGGAGCTGGGGCTGTTTATTTTGGAACAGAGGATGCTGAGTGGAGACCTCATTGCTCTCTACAACTACCTGAAAGGATGTTGTAGAGAGGAAAGTGCTGGTCTCTTCTCCTAAGTAATTAGGGATAGGACAAGAGGGAATGGCCTCAAGCTATAACTGAGTAGGTTTAGACTGGATATTAGGGGGAAAAAATTCATGAAAAGAGTGATCAGGCTTTTGAAAGTGCTGCCCAGAGAAGTGGTTCTCTCACCAACCCTGGATGTGTTTAAAGGTCGTTTGGATGTGGTGCTTGGGGATATAGTTTAGGGGTGAACCTTGTAGAGTAGGGTTATTAGTTGGGCTTGGCAATTCTGAAGGTCTCTTCCAACCTGAATATTTCTGTGATTCTGTGATTTTTGTGCCTGCGTGATGGGCACTGGAGTCCTTTGAGTTGCCAGCTCCTTGGTGCATCCTTTCCCTCTCCCACTTTACTAGAGTGAAGCTTGTGACACACCCCTTATGCAAGTCACAGCATGTTCCCAGTCTGGATAGGGAGCAGTACAAAAGTAGTTTTTCCTTCACGGAAATGTGGCCCTATGCTTTAGGCTAGGCTAGTTGTAAAGGATAAAGTCAGAGAAAAGACATCTCAAAAGCAGGTACCAGCCTTGCAGGGTAAGGCGAGTAACAGAGTGCTGCAGTGTGTGTGTGTGCATCACTACTATCCATTGCAGATAAGGAGACAACTCATTGAAAGTATCTGTGCTTTTTGGTTTTGGGGTGGGTTTTGTTTGTTTTAGTTTCTTTTTTAAAATGAACTTGCATGGGAAGTGCACAACAGCTTACGATGTGCTCATTGATAACCTCCTCTTCATGGGTGACGGGAATTTCTAGGGACCAAGTTTCAAAGCAATCTGTCTGTGCCTTCAGTTTCAGGACTCTGACTCATGTGGGAGCAGGTTAAAAGTTGCGTGAAGCAATTATTTTCCCTGCTGCCTGCCTCATCCAGCTGACAGTTTGTGCCACCATGATGCTGGGAAGACTGCAGGTCTTGCGGAGCAGCTCGTGAGTTGCTGTGGTTTCAAGAGGTGTTATAAGCAAAGCCTTACTCCAGAGGCTTCATACTGATGCATCCTAAATTGGAAACACTCAGTTTTGTCTCTGCATTTGTTGTCTGTTCCGTGGTTTGGTTGATATGTGCTGTTGCTTCAGCTGGATTTCATATTTTACTTTTTAATAACCAAAAAAATCCAGGGTCACATTTGACTGAGATAACACTACAAACATTTTTGCAAGGATAGATAGCTGGGAATCAGCCTTGTTCCTCTCTGAAACTTACCTCATCAGAAGGTCACAGGGACATAGAGCATTGGTTAAAAAAGGAATGAAAAGTTGCTTTTAGGCGTTTTCCTGCAACCATTGTAGGTCCAAAAAGTGAAAGCTTGTCTCAGAATTTATTTCATTTTGGTAGCTAGAGTTGGATTAATCTGCTCACTATTTTCATTGTTCATTCCACTGTGGTTTATTTTGGGTCATTTAATTTCAACAAGGCTTGATCTGTTTACCGCACTTTCTACAGTAGCGTGACGGGGCCACACAGCTCTTTCATAGTACGTTCATTGCTAACCAGGAGCTCAAAATACTATTAAATGAGGCACAGACATGAGTAAGTTTAGAAAGGACAGTACATTTTTGTATGGTTGGATTATTTTGGAAAGTTTTCTGAAATAACCAATCTTTTGTGCACTGTGGGTTGCTTTGCAGAGCTTGGAGTAATGGTGTATGGTAGCTGTGTGTTTTCAGAGATGAAAGCACAGGGCTGGCTGAAGGCACTCTTCAGGCTTAAGGCACTTCAAAAGGCACTGTGGTTGAGAGTCCTTCTCAATCCTTATTTGAGGAGCACTTTTGTTTCCATAGGTAGATATTTCCATCAGGTAATTTGATTTGAATTTGCTGTTTTAATTTTCAAATTTGCTGTGTGAACCATTCATGTACGAGATAGGTTAAGGTTAAATAGATCTCAGTTTAAAATGTCTTAATCAGTTGGCCTCATCAGCCAACACAGAAGCTTATGCTCATTGCCTGTGCTAATCATGCTGCAATTTAGCGTTACGAAGGGGATGGCTTTGTTCCCCCAAATGGAAGTGCCAAGCTTCTTCCATGCCCATCAAATCATGACTATTTCTGGATCTGCTCATGCCAGCTGACAAAGTAATATTCCTTTTGTGTACTTTATTAGACCAGACAGCGTTAGTGATTTGCACAACAGAAGTCAGAAGGAAGACTTGGTGTCCTGAAAATTTTATACTAGCATGTGTACAGCACTAAGAACTGTTCTTGAGAGCTGAGACCATTTTTTTTATTCCTTAAGATTTTATCTTTCTTACTTTTTCCCAGCTTCTGCCATTTAGCACACTCCTGAGCAGTGGCCAGTTCAGAAAAAGGGCTGTTTTCAATAGTTTAATAGTGTAGAAATAGCTGTTTGCATTCCTGGTGGCCTTGGTGCAGAAGAACTTTCCTGAACATGTTTAACTCATTGCTGTGTAGGTAGCTATTGCATATTTATGGCAGATTAGAGGCAGAACCAGCAGTGTTCTGCTGTCTGAACTGGAACATATTCAGCTGGCAGCCAGTCACTAGTGGTGTCCCCCAGGGATAAATGCTGGGACCCATCCTGTTCAATATCTTTATTGATGATCTGGACGAGGGGATTGAGTCCATCATCAGTAAGTTTGCAGGTAACACCAAGCTGGGGGCAGGTGATGGTCTGTTAGAGGGTAGGAGAGCTCTGCAGAGGGACCTTGACAGGCTGGACAGATGGACAGAGTCCAAGGGCATGAGATTTAACACATCTAAGTGCTGGGTTCTACACATTGGCCACAACAACCCCATGCAGTGCTACAGGCTGGGGTCAGAGTGGCTGGAGAGCAGCCAGGCAGAAAGAGACCTGTGGGTACTGGGTGATAGTAGGCTGAACATGAGCCCAGGTGGCCAAGAAGGCCAATGGCATCCTGGCCTGTATCAGGAAGAGTGTGGCCAGCAGGAGCAGGGAGGTCATTGTGCCCCTGGACTCGGCATTCGTTAGGCCATTCCTTGAGTCCTGTGTCCAGTTCTGGGCCCCTCAGTTTAGGAAAGATGTTGAGTTGCTGGAACATGTCCAGAGAAGGGCAACAAAGCTGGTGAGGGGTTTGGAGCAGAAGCCCTATGAGGAGAGGCTGAGGGAGCTGGGGTTGCTTAGCCTGGAGAAGTACAAGTACCTGGTTGTAGCCAGGTGGGGGGGTTGGTCTCTTCTCCCAGGCAACCAGCACCCGAACAAGAGGACACAGTCTCAATCTGTGCCAGGGGAGGTTTAGGCTGGATGTTAGGAAGAAATTCTTCACAGCAAGAGTGATTGGCCATTGGAATGTGCTGCCCAGGGAGGTGGTGGAGTCACTGTCCCTGGAGGTGTTTAAGAAGAGACTGGATGAGGAAACGTGGTGCCATGGTTTCGTTGATTAGATAGTGTTGGATGATAGGCTGGACTCGATATCTGGAACATCTTTTCCAACCTGGTTAATTCTATTCTATTACTGCTGCTCTTCTGGGACATACAGAAGGTTTTGTAGTAATGTGTGTGTGCATATGCGTACACAATGTACGTGTCTACTGTGTGATGTTCTTGCACAGGGATCTTAATGTTTTCTTGGCTGTGGGAGGACATTCCTGCTTGGCTACAAGTTGCAAAGCCCTTATACCAGTGAATGGAAAGTTTAAAGAAACCTTAATACATGTCTAAATTTGGAAGTTTACCTTTGTACAAGTTGAGTGTGTGTCTTCCTTTAAAGAGTGGACAGATACAATTTTATTTCCCCTAAGAGTAAAATAAATTGGAGCAAAATACATAATTTTATTCAAAAATACACAGAAAAAATACAAAGCACGTGAACTCTTAACACCTAATACATATGCAGGATACATGAAAAAAACCCAAACCCTTCCCCCAACCAGATTAAACCCAAAACCCCAGTATTCCTTTTCTCTCTCACCATTGCCTCCCTTCCATTAGGCCTAAACAGGCCAAGATCGCACAGGACAAATTAGTCAGGCCTCTGCAGGCCGTAAACAGATGTACTCCCCTATGTTACCAAATAAGGATTTGCTCCAGAGAGCCAAAATGAGGAAGAAGAGAGACAGAAACTAACTCTGCAGCAAATTTTATAGGGATGCAGGCATTGTGGGAATGAAATACAGAGGTTACACTTTCTGAGGTGTATCTTCTGGACTGTCTAGTCCTCCTGTGGAAGACTTCTCTGTGATTTAAGACCTCCCAGTGTGCCTTAAACCCAGGACAGTGTGTCAAATGCAATTTGACTAGTGCTCGAAGTCCTCTGTTCACAGCTCTTAAAAATTTTGTGACTGTGAGCTGTGTCATTGAGGAGCTTCTGATACCAGCACATCCTGCCCTGCAGCTGCACCACCTACTGGTGCTTCCTACAATGTCCCTTTCTGGGGGAAAACCTACCAGTGCACCTTGTGCTGCTCTGCTTACGTTTTGGTCAGCATGCACTGCTTGCAGAAGTGTGCTCTGTGTCCATCTCTCCGAAACAAGCCCAACTGTATCTTTATTGTCACTTACTGCCATATAACTGTCTGTAAATTCCTGCTTTCAGGATGATCAGCAGCTCTTTTTTTGCTGTGTACCTTCAGACTTAGCTCCATCCACTGCTTCTAAATTTAGGCTGTGAAAGTACCAGCTTGACTTCTGTTCTCTTATACTTGAATGGAAATAGCTCAAAGTTGTGCTGATGTAATAAAAACAGGAGGCCAGAAGGCACTGAACTGGAATAAGGGTGAATATGTGAGAGAACACAAGCAGAGAGTGACCTTAGATCCTTACTGCCACGAACACACAATTATTTTTTTAATATTATATACTTAAAGACTGCACTTCTCTTAAACAAGGTTTAAATTTGTTCTTCATAATGTAATATTTATTAAATCCCCAAACATTTGTGTTATGGTAACAACGAGCAGTTCAGATAATACTCAGAATATTAACTGTGTAGCAGTGATCTGTACTTAACAGTGGAAATGCTGTTTTAAAGTCCTTCCCACTTTTTCTTGGCTACTAGCTGTAATGATCCATCAGAGGTAGTGGGCTGAGGCAGAGCTCAAGGCCATCAGCTCCTCTCAGCCTGCCACACAGTTCCCAGGAAACACCCTGTATTTCATCAACTCTTCTTCAGCTTATGGTGTAACATTTTACTCAAAGGCATTAAACTATCATGAAAAGCAGGAGACCAATTAGTGTGACTTCTTCTTCCAGGGTCGCTGTACAAGGGAGAACTGCAAGTACCTTCATCCACCAACGCATTTAAAAACTCAACTGGAAATCAATGGCAGGAACAATTTAATCCAGCAAAAAACTGCAGCAGCAATGCTTGCCCAGCAAATGCAGTTCATGTTTCCAGGGACGCCACTACAACCAGTGGTAAGTATATTTCTCTGATGGTGTGAATGGTAAGTAAAGTTGAAGACTATACTGACCTGCAAAAGTTCTCTAAATTAGTATCAATACAAATATTTCCTGTCTAAAACATGTTTATTTGTATTTGCATTCAAAGATATAGTGGAGTGTTGCTGTTGATTTTATACATTTTTTTAATTACAGAATAATTTGCAGGATTTGTTTCCTTTCTTCATTTTTTCCCGTCGCTTTATGTCAGATTTAGTCTAGATTTGCAAGGCTTCTACCTGCAATCCTTCTGGAGGTGAAAATTTGTGTAATAATAATACTAGGATGCTAGTAAGATATTTGAGTATGAATGCCAAGGTTCTCAGAAGTCTATAGGTTTGAATGGCTTTATTTAGTATTTAATCCCAGTACCAGCAACAAAGGTTCATGACATTCTGAGTAGCATTTTCTTACTCTCTTGAAATCTGAAGTGTCCCAGAGTAAGACAGAGAACTGCTGTTGTGTTTTCTGTACAAAACTCAGCATTTTATCTTAAGGTAATGCATGTGATGTCTGGGACACTTCAAATCCAGAAGCTTACATGAAACTTAAGTCTTGTATGCATGAGCAGCATCTTTGGATATACATTAAAATCTTTGACTGCTCTGGGCTGCTTTTGCAGTTGAGTTCCTCACTGCTACCAGACTTCCAAAGCATGTTTAGGCAAGTAATCAGAATTAAGCTTTTCATACATGGCTGCTAATGTTGTTTTCTCAATCTGAAGGCATCTCACTGGAGTGGGATTTCTTTCTCTAACTTGAGGCATCTGGAGTGTTGGCATCAACTTCTGCATTGGGCTTCCAAAGTCCGTTTATAGTTTATCAGAAGACATAAGCACTTCTCATTACTATTTGCTTGGCTTGTTTTGGACTTCTACATTTGGATTAGAATACTTGTTGATTTAAGTGCCTTTGTCTTGCCATGGGCTATCACATGAGCCAGATGTAAGCATCTCAGAGAAAGACATCTATATTTGGTCACAGGTAGCTTACCACTGATGCCTTTTTCAGACGTATTTTTACACTTGAAACATTTGGTGTAAGGGGCAGGGGTACGAATAAAAATTGAGTGTCAGGAGTCCCTGAATTTCTGGTACATATTTGTCAAATTGTATCTTGGTATATTGGCAGAATCATAGAATGGCTTAGGTTGGAAAGACCTTAGAGATCTCTTCTCCAACCTTCCTACCACGGATACGGACATCTCACAACTAGACTCATCTGCTCAAGGCTTTGTCCAACCTGGCCTTGAATATCCCCAGGGAGGAGGCATCCAGAGTCTCACCACCCTTGTACTGAAGAATTTCTTCCTAAGATCCAGTCTGAATCTACTCTACCCCAGCTTAAAACCATGCTCCCTTGTCCTGTTGCTAGACAGCCTTATGAAAAGTCCCTCTCCAGCCTACATGTAGGATCCATTCAGGTATTGGAAGGCAGCTATAAGGTCCCCCCAGAGTCTTCTCTAGTCTGAATGTCCCCAGCTCTATCAGCCTGTCCTCATAGCAGAGGTGTTCCAGCCCTTGTGTCATCTTTGTGGCCCTCCTCTGGATTCATTCCAACAGCTCTGTGTCCTTAAGATGGGGACTTCAGAACTGGACACTGTATTCAAGATGGGGTCTCATGTGTTTTGATATTTCCCGGGGTTTTAGTGCTTGAGCTTTCACCAGAAAGGTTTTGGTGAAGTAATAGATTTCACCTCTTAGTATTATGAGAAAAATTGAAGTGGCAAAATTATACCTTTTTTTTTTTTTTCCTACTGATTTCATAATTTGAACTGTGTCATTTCATTGACGTAATGCGTTCTGTACCCATCACTGTGATCACAATGCTGGGTTTTATTTCCCGGTCTCACATAAATTGCCAGATTAAGATGACTCAGCCTTGACCAAATGGATATAAAAATGAAAGAAAATTCCATAGAAGTCATTTGACATGTAGATTTAATCTTAAAATTGTATCTGATACAAAGCTGTTACTTGGATTTTACAAAACACATATTGTTTTATATGAACGTTCATTATTATTATGCTCTAAAGAATTTAGCTTGCACTTGACATATAAATGGCTGGACAAAAAACAGGGAGCTACCAATAGCTTCCCCCTCTCTGCTTTCTTCCACCCTGTACAAGAGAAAGAGAAAAGACGAAAGCAGAGAGTAGCTTGTTAAGTTACTTAGCCACAACAAGAACGTAGCCAAGGTCTGCAGCAGCCAAACAAAAGCCACCATCTAGCATCAGCTGGAGCAAAGAGCCAAGAAAGAGAAGGATTAGTTTATACAGCTAACTTTATGTTAGTTATCAGACCAATGGGACATTAGTGGTGTCCCCCAGGGATAAGTGCTGGGCCCTATCCTGTTCAGAATCTTGATGATCTGGACATGGGGATTGAGTCCATCATCAGTAAGTTTGCAGATGACACCAAGCTGGGGGCAGGTGTTGGTCTGTTAGAGGGTAGAAGAGCTCTGCAGAGGGACTTGACAGGCTGGACAGATGGACAGAGTCCAAGGGCATGAGATTTAACACATCTAAGTGCTGGGTTCTACACATTGGCCACAACAACCCCATGCAGTGCTACAGGCTGGGGTCAGAGTGGCTGGAGAGCAGCCAGGCAGAGAGGGACCTGGGGATACTGGTTGATATTAGGCTGAACATGAGCCAGCAGTGTGCCCAGGTGGCCAAGAAGGCCAATGGCATCCTGGCCTGTATCAGGAACAGTGTGGCCAGCAGGAGCAGGGAACTCATTGTGCCCCTGGACTCAGCACTCATTAGGCCACAGCTTGAGTCCTGTGTCCAGTTCTGGGCCCCTCAATTTAGGAAAGATGTTGAGTTGCTGGAACGTGTCCAGAGAAGGGCAATAAAGCTGGTGAGGGGTTTGGAGCACAAGCCCTATGAGGAGGGGCTGAGGGAGCTGGGGTTGCTTAGCTTGGAGAAGTACAAGTACCTGAAGGGGGGGTTGTAGCCAGGTGGGGGTTGGTCTCTTCTCCCAGGCAACCAGCACCCGAACAAGAGGACACAGTCTCAATCTGTGCCAGGGGAGGTTTAGGCTGGATGTTAGGGAGAAGTTCTTCACAGCAAGAGTGATTGGCCATTGGAATGTGCTGCCCAGGGAGGTGGTGGAGTCACCATCACTGGAAGTGTTTAAGAAGAGACTGGATGGGGTGCTTGGTGCCATGGTTTAGTTGATTAGGTGGTGTTGGATGATAGGTTGGACTCGATTATCTCAAACATCTTTTCCAACCTGGTTAATGCTGTTCTATTCTATTTAGACCTTATCATTATTTTCTCTTTACCTGCAATGGTAATTTATTTACATTCTACAACTTTCTACTCAAGATCTGTGGAAAATTTCCTAGGCATCAGCTTAAAACTGCCACAACTCACTAGGGTGGGTAGTTGCCTTTTCCATACAGTTGGGTATCCTGGCCAATCTGCTGCTCAAAGCATCTTCTTGGTACTCTCTCACATTTGTTTATAAGTTAGTAATTTATTCAAAGGACCACAAAAAACAAAACAAACCTCAAAAAAACAGAAATCACTTTTTAGCTCCTACGCTTTTTCTTGCATATTTTCTACATACTGCACATGGCTGCCTTCCCTTCTTGAACAGAGGGATTAGAAAGACACTCCTACTTCATTAAGTATTTTAAAGTCTTTCCTTAGTGTTCTATTGTTTTGTGGTTAATTTCTAGCTGCTGGCTTATTTGGGAACTTAATTTCTGACAGAACTACTCTGAGATGTGTCCTGTTTTTCTGCATAGTTTTCCTTCATTTATAATTATAGCTTCACTCTGGGGTAAATGTCAGCTCTGCAGAACTAAACCACATTCCAGGTCTGACCGTGGTGGTGTGCTGCCTTCACCCCACCATGGAGCTGGTGATAACAAATGCACCATTCTGCCTTGGCAGGCCTGCGTTTTAGCATCACACAAGTGCTCTTTCTTCTGGTCATGACTTCACTGACTCACTGTAGGAAGGCATGAAACAGATTTTTAGACCCATATCATTCCTTCCAATCAAATTTTTTTTGTAAGATGAACTCTGGCTAAGCTTGAATAATCCCTTTCTAAATATTGTGTCCAGCTGAGATTATAATATTTATTCTGCTTGCCACTGGTGACAGCTGAACACACAAACATTTGCAAAGGTGAGGTTTTTTGATGTGTGAGCCATAGTAACATATAATTGCAGGAGGTGACAAAATACAGCATGCAAACAGATGGAAGTTACATGCCAAAGGGCTCATTATATATACACCCTTGTTAGAAATATGGCTTTAATATAGTTAATAATGCCTCACCTGTGAAATCTGTTACTTTGAAAAATAGCCTGTTTTCCCAAGGAAAACAGATGTTGAGGAAAAGCAGTACAGTCTATGTTATTTCTGCTTTTAGATGTGTAAATAAGCCTGCAATGTAAGCTGGACCTCCATAGAGATTCAGGTTCAAGGTATGAGTTCCTTTGCGTGGGCAGCCTCTTTTCCAATAATAGAGCTACAAGGACGGTTCTTCATGTGCTGCTGGAATGTGTTATGTAATTAAAAGAAGAAAGTATGCTGTGTGTTTTTCCAGCTGTTTGAAATTTTTTCATTAAGGAAAGGAATCAGTGCCAGAAAGAACATGTGAAAGACAGCTAGCAAGCTCTTGTTTAGAAGATTGGTTTTTTTCATCTTGATCTGTGTTTTCCTTTTGCAGCCCACATTTCCAGTGGGTCCCACAATAGGAACAAACACGGCTATTAGCTTTGCTCCTTACCTAACGCCAGTAACACCAGGAGTTGGCTTAGTCCCGACTGAAATCCTGCCCACGCCGCCTGTCATTGTCCCTGGAAGTCCACCGGTTTCAGTCCCCAGTTCAACTGCTACTCAGAAGCTCCTCAGGACTGATAAATTGGAGGTACTGTAGACACCGCTGTGACTAGAAATACAGTCCTTTGTTAGGCTGTGTGAAAGATCCTGGAGGGAAAAATTCTATTGTTTTAGAAATGATGCTTGAATTTAGTTGCTACTAATAAAGACCTTGTAACCAGGCAGGATTTCTACACTTGCAGCCAGTGGTAATGAAACACAGTTATTTTTAAGGTAGTGTGTTTGCTCAAATGTAATACACAGGCATCAACATGAATTTTCATTTTTTTGTAATGGTCATGTCCTCCAAAATTTCTCAGGTATGCACACCTTTGAAGGTATCTTTGGATGAAATAGCTAACAAGCTTTTTATTTCATTATTAATTCTGTCCCAGTTTTTCTATGGACTAATACGAGGGGAATTTTATAGCCTTATGGATTGATATTAAAGGAATGTTACAGCCCTTCAGCCTTGAGCTACAAATGGAAACATCGAATGTTACCAACCCTGCAGCCGGCTAAAGGGGCAAGCCGCCAGCTATGCGCAGAGTCTCCCTGGTATTGACGGATCTCTGCATGGCTGGGCTCAGTGGAATCTGTGATCCAAGGAAGCAAGCAGGCCAAATGGCTCTTGCAGAAATGAATGTCCTTTCCCAAAAGCCTAGTGTCTAGAGCACGTTTCTTCTTTATAAATCAGTGTGTTCGTTGTGTTAATTTTTGAAAATAGTTTCTGAGGAGGCTCCCTGTTTTGTCTGTAGAGTCCATAAAACATGAAGTGCATCATTTGCCTGGGTCTAAGCAAGAGAAACTCCTTCCCTACTGATGGAGCTTCAAGAATATAAGGTGTAGCCAGAAAGGGAATGAGTATTTTGTTATTCCCAGCTACTTATGCAGGGGCAGTTGCTTCAGTAGGTATCCTTCTCAGGTGTTTTCTAGACAGGAAAAACAGAAGGTATTTGGGAATGCTTCTGTTGCATGTCAAGTTCATTTAGCCGCCGTACCGCAGAGCTGCCTGAGGAGCCAAGTACGCAAGGGTAACCTAGATGCATTGCCCTTTCCCAGAAGAAGGTGGAAAGTTTGTTAAATTCAGTTCACTGAGAAACTTTAACTGGGGAAGGGGTAAGGTCTATCTTTTGGGGGCATGGGGCTCTCCCTGTCCCTTTGCATTGTGTCAAGTTCTTCCCCTGCAACGGGTGTTGTTTTGCATGTAGGTGTGCAGGGAGTTCCAGCGGGGAAACTGTGCACGTGGAGAGACTGATTGCCGCTTTGCGCATCCAGCAGACAGCACAATGATTGACACAAACGACAACACTGTAACCGTGTGTATGGATTACATAAAAGGTCGTTGCATGAGGGAGAAATGCAAGTATTTTCACCCTCCTGCACATTTGCAGGCCAAAATCAAAGCGGCGCAACACCAAGCCAACCAGGCTGCAGTGGCAGCCCAGGCAGCTGCGGCAGCTGCGACTGTGATGGTAAGTGCTGGCATATATGGCTGCCTTTTTTTGACAGAAGCTCTTTGATGCCTATTTTGCTTCAATTTAATGCTGTTTGCTTATACTTTCTTTTCTCTTTTGCCTCTATTTTTTTAAATTGTTTATTTTTTTAATTTGTTTTGTTAAAAGATAAGAATTAATGAAATTACCTGTATTGCTTGATGGGAGGAAGCACTTTTTTCTTTATGCCCTTATTTTATTGCTGTATTTCTATCCAAGACAGTGAAGCAAATGACACTCTATACCACTTCTGTTCCCTGCCTTAATTATATGTTAAATTTACCCCTAGTATTTGCAAACAGAAACAAAATTGGTAGTCTTCAACATCCCCTGGAAAAAGAGGGGCACATATGCTGGTTTAGCTCTTTAATGACAGATATACATGTGGAAATTTGGAAGAAGAGGAAGAAAAACAAAGAGACCTTTTGCTTCAGAGATCAGTAGTAGAGAAGAAACCTGTATTGAGATTCAACTCACCCCACCCTTGATATCAGACAGTTAGATATCTGAGTCTAGCCTAGCTTCCTTGGTCTCACTTTATAGGTAGTGAAGAAAAAACAGCACGTTCATCTGATCCACCATTAGTGCCTGTCTGAGGATGAGAAAGATACACGCCTGTCCCCTGTGACTAAAAACTGCTGACTGTGTATTTTTGAACTTTGTTAGATGAATCTCCTGCCTGGAGACTATCCTTGCCTCTCTCAGAAATTATTTGAATTATGGGGTAGTAAACTAAATGGGAATCATGAAGAAAAAGCATAGTAACTATAGTCAGAGGAAAAGAGATTGAGAGCTTTCCATTTTCAGATCTTTTAAGCTTGCTCTTAAAACTCTTCAGAGGAGTCAGCCCATCTATTTACCAGTATCGGATCTCTCTTACGGTTGCTACCAGGAAGGTTGATAAATTTAAATAGAGTGGTATTGATAAAGTTAAATAAATCAAGCATGCAGAATCTGACTTGGAAGACGAGATTGCTGGCAGCAAATCAAAGAGTCATTGTCCTTATTGCTGGCAGTGGATGAACAATGAAGCAGATGTGGTTTGTGGACTTGTGGGCAGTGCATACAATAGTTATAGACAGTACAGTTATTCTCTGGGTAAAAGCCTACCAGGAACACAATACAGTACAGTATATAAGTAGCCCAAGCTATTGTATTTAGCGTATTAGCAAAGACCAGACTTTCTGAGGGACAAAGGGTAAGTTATGCAAGAAAGTAAGCTTCCAAACAGAGGAACGTTCCTTAAGTTTTAATATTATTTCTCTTATAGTATCCACAGTCTGTTTCAGATTGGGTGACTTTTAGTTAAACTTTCCTGTGCTTGCAGAAATTGAATACCATCTGGAAACTAAGAGCAAAGGAGATTGTTTTTTCATTCTAGTTAGCTTCTATTGTACAATATTTATTGTCCATTTAGAGAATGTAATATTTCTAGGCAATATACTAAAAAAGAGAGAGAGATTAATTTCTTTGTGCTTCAGTAATAGCTGAATTTATATCCCATGATTTTAAATAAGCCATAATTGGAGTTGCATTAGCCTCAAAGCAAGATGAAGCATCTTTGGAAAGACAGAATTGAAATATTAGCGTTCTAATGTCACAGGAGAAGCAGCAGGAACCTCTAATTCAGGATAACGTTTTGCAGAAAAATATGTACAAAATATTTTAATGGCATATTTAGACTACCAAACAGAAAAGATTCTTTACAATCCAACTATTTTTTTTTAAATGCATTTGAAACAATCAGGTGGAGTGAATGAAAAAATCACAGGAATGGCAATAAACCAAAACAACCCCCAAAAACATGGTAGAAAGGATACATGCCTGCAAGGCTACCCAGGAACAATCAAAAATACTCACTTGGATCTTGAGAGCAAAATTAAGGCAAAAATACAAATGATTACCTGCAGAGTTTGCTTTCAGTTCATTCCCAAGCTGAAAATGTGTCTGAGAGGTTTTCCTTCCTGTGGGACATGGTTGTGTTGGTCTGGTTCAAAGGGTACTCATATACATGAGCATTGTGGTCTATAAGACCACTGAAGGTCAAAGAATTCTGCAGTGTAGGACCTTGCAGAAAATGCCTTATCTGTATTTCTGTATGCTGAAGTTTAGGATTTCTTATTCAGATATCTTATGTGACCTCACAATTTGAAGTAAAAGGAAAGGGGAAAGACACTGTGAAAGAGGCTATAGACTGTGTACAGCTTAAGTGTGAAGTGTGTTAGGGGGCAGTGTTGTCTGTCATTGTACTCGGGGAGCTCCAAATATTCATCAGAGCATATAAAAAGTCACTGAAGAATGTACAGCCTAAATGAAAATGTAAATTCACAGTTGATGTTGAAAAGGACCTATGAAGTTCACCTAGTCCAATCCCTCTGCTCAAGCCAGCTGAGCTAGAGCAAATATACCTGATTGGCTTTTGAAAGTTTCCAAGGATGGAGACTCCACAACTTTTCTTGACAACCTGCTCCATGGTTAGATCATGCTTTCAGTAATAAATCAAGCAATCTTATATTTAAATGGAATTTAGAGTGTTTAGGTTTGTTCCCATTGCCTTTTATCCTCTCACTGAGCACTGATGAGAAGAATACGGCTCCATCTTTACTTCTCTGTCAGGTATTTGCATACATTGGTGAGATCTCCCAGTGTCTTGTCTTCTGCAGGCTGAACAGTCACAGTTGTTTCAGCCTTTCTTCATATAAGAGGTATTCCAGTTCCTTAGTAAACTTCATGGCTCTTTATGGGACTGTTTTATAGTATGTCCATGTCTTTCTTGTACCAAAGTGCTCAGACCTGGACATAGTACTCCATATGCGGCCTCACTGGTGCTGAGTAAAGGGTAGGGATCACCTTCCGCACACTGCTAATGCAGCTTAGGATGCTGTCAACTACCTTTTCTGTGAGGGTACATTGTTGGCTTGTGTCAACTTGGTGTCCACAAGGACCCTGAGGGCCTTTTCTGCCAAGACTTGGTGGCCACCAGCATGTACTTGTACCTGGGCTTGTTACTCTCTAGGTGCAGGGCTTGGTATTTCTCTTTGCTGAACTTAGTGAGGTTCCTCTGTGCCCATTTCTCTAGCCTTTTCAGGTTCCTCTGAGTGGCAGCACATCTATCTTGTCTGTCAGCAAGTCCTCCGAGTTCTACACCACTAGTGACTGGCCTCCAGCTGGACTTTGTGTTGCTGATCACAGCCCTTTGACCCTGGCAGTTGAGCCAATTTTCAGCCCACCTGACTATTTCCCATTTAGCCCATACCAAGTATGTTTGTCTGTGAAATGGGAGACAGTGTTGGAAAATCTTTCTGAAAAGACATTCATTGTTCTTCCCTCGCCCACCAAGCCAGTCTCATTGCAGAAGGCTGTCAGGCTGGTTAAAACACACTTTCTCATCTGTAAATCTATGCTGACTACTCCTCATCACCTTCTTTGCTTTCATGTGTTTAGAGATAGGTTTTGGGAGGATTTGCTAGATTGCTATCCCAGGGATTGAGGTGAGGTTGACCAACCTGTCATTCATTGGACCTTATTTCCTGCCCACTTTAAAGATAAGAGTATCATTTCCTTTCCTGTAGCCTTTGGGAACTTAAACCTAGTGGCAGGGATCTTTCAAAGATAATTGAGCGTGGCTTGCAATGACATTGGCCAGCTCCCTCAACACCCATCAGTGCATCCTGTTAGGTCCTATGAGTTTGTATGCATCTGGTTTGTTTAGATGTTTCTAAGTGTGATCCTCCTTCTCTAAAGGTAAATCTTCACCTCAGCCTTTCTCTCTAGTCTCCCAGTGGCCAAAGGTCAGTAAAGACTGATGTGGAGAAGGTGTTCAGTACCTCAGCCATCTCTGTGTCTTGTATCACCACGTTACCTGCCCCATACAACAGCAGGCCCACATTTTCCCTATTCTCCCTTTTGTTGCTGATACACTGGGAGAAACCCTTCTTGTTGTCCTTCATATCCCTTGCCTGATTCAGCTCCAAGTGGTCTTTGGCTCTCCTAACCCATCCCTGCAAGCTCAGGCTGTGGTGTCCTCATGCCTCCTTTCCTCATTCAGGGCCTTCTTCCACTTCTTGTGTATTTCCCTTCTTTCATTTGATTTTAGTTAGGAGATTCATGCACATCTGTGCAGGCCTCTGCTTTTGTTCATATTCCAGGAGATACTACAGTGTACCAATGTGATATACAGCAGACAAACACTGTGCCTCGGTATGATAATTTTTATTATAGTCTTTATTTCCTTTCCACAGCCTTTCCATAGCCTTTTCATCTCCAGTTTATAGCCATTGATTATTACTTTTTTTGGTAGTTATATAAGATCAGATGTTGAGCAAGAGAAAACCTGATGGAACAGAAAGAGGAGATTTTGGTATCAGGACGAAAGAGAGAAAAATGGGCAGTCAGTCTGAAAGCCTGAAAAGAGGGAGAGACAGCATGGAAAAAAGGCTGATGATTAAGTAGGTCTACAACCAGGTCAAGTTAAAGCCTTCAGTCTAGGAAATCTGTGAGACTGAACTTGATGCGGAAAAATGAGGGGAAAACCATCAGAAAGCCTCAAAATAGGGAGGTGAGGTTATGAAGTGCATGGAGAAATGGAGGAAGGCAATCATAAACACAGAGATAAGAAGTTAACAAGTGAGATTAGATAAGATCTGCATTTGTATGATAAAGGTAATTACCTGAGATGCTTTGCTCTTAATTATGTTGATTTGAGTTTGTGGACTTCATAATGACATAGCACTGAATTCAGTCATAATGCTTCACCTTCTTGTAGTCTTCCATTCATAGTGGATGCAGAGTAGATCTGAGGCTGTGCCCCGTGCAGACAGAGTGGTGTCCTCCATGAGGGTGCTGCACTTCAGCAGCACAGCAGCTTGCTGAGGTACAAGAATGCTTTCTAGATCTCCACTTTGCACTAGGAGTTTCTTGTTATGTCTGAGTCTTGGACCCAGACAGTCCTAGATCCTGTAGACCAGGGTATGTAATCCAGAAAAGTGCTGAAGGAGAGGCGAGGAGTGTGTCGGGAAGCTTCATACCACGTAGGTGCAACAGAGCCAGGGCCAAGGAATAGGCAAAGTGAGAGCTATTCTGCAAAATACGCTGCTGGCAACTAGCTAATCTTGTGATCATAAGCATTTTTTAGGCATTTTGTGCCTTGCCCTTTTTTTTTTTTCCTACTTTTGTTCCCTATTTCCACATACTGATGTCAAGATAGACATAGTCTGCATTTCTTGAAAAGAGCTAAATATCAGTCTGTGTTTAAGTAACAAAAGTAAGAATTCTCATTTCTGAAATCTTCCTTTCCTTTCTAAAGATTTGTAAGAATTATTTGCACCAAGTAATATTACACAAATATTTTATATGAGAAGATATTTTAGAGAAGCAATCATATCAGCTGTAAATTTGATCTTCTTACGGAAGTGTACATAAATGTATGTGCCTATGTACTACACCTAAATACTTAATTTAAAAAAATCATCATAATGCTGTATTAGTATCATTACACATCATTCAACGTTTGCTCATGCACTGGGAGCACAGTGTTCTTACTCCCTGCTCCTGAAGCTACTACTGAAGGTCGTAGCAAAATTCAGAAAATATGTTTTAAATTCTGAAAGATTTTTTTTCCCTCTCAATGTAATGTGGTAAGTTACAAGGAAAAAAAAATCTGCAAAAGTGACCCAGCTGTAGGGGAAAAAAAAGAAAAAGGAAAAAAAAAGTGGAATTAATGATAAGTTAGTATAACTAGACATTGTACTTATTCTGCTTTGTATTGGAAAAGGAGAACTTCTCTCATTTTGAACCCCAAATCTATTGAACAGCACACTTCTCGTGATTAAAAGGCCCTCACCTTGCAAGCACTGATGTTAATAGCATTTGTAATGCATTACAACTTTCACTAGTGCTTTACATTTGAAAAAGTAGCCTTCCAAATTGATTTTTCTGCTTTAAAATGTGACGTGACTAACTTATCAGGAATTCTTATGGGCGTATCCGTAAAAGTTTCTGCATCTCTGTGAAGTGTTTATATAATGCTTAATAGTGTCTGCAAGCTGCTGTTTTACTCAACTTTCCTGAATTTCAAACATCTATATTTTACTCTCTTATATGCTTTTAACTAAGGTATAGTAGATGCATTTTTGCTTCGGTACTAATTTGAAATGTAATATTCATTTCTTTAGAAGACATTTTTGTTGTTGTGCATGCCTAGTGTTTTGTATGTTGTATATTGCATTCAGAATATTTTTTTCCTTCTCACCTATCCACAAATGCAATGCCGTTCCCATGATGCACCTCTGCTTGCTGTTTACCTGTATGTTAATTCGCTTGAATCCCATTGGCCCACTGCCATCATGTGCTCGCTGCCTGTTATTAAAAGACTCAGTCGACTGCCAAAGCAATGAAGCGACCTCTCGAAGCAACTGTAGACCTGGTACTTTGACCTTTCACCTTTTGCTTTGCATGTAGCTTTTTTTTTTTTTATTACTATTATTATTTTGTTTTGTTTTGTTTTCAGAGAAAGCAACTAATGAAATTTGTATCGCTTTACTTTTGAACATCAACCGGAAATGATTTCACATACTCGTTGATTTACCAGAAACTCTATTTATCCATCTCATTCTCATACGTAATAAACGCAGACAATTTAGTTTGGTTCCTAACATGGTTTCATTTTTTTAAATATCCTCTCATGAAAAGTCGAATTGAGACAAAACTGCTTCTGTAATTGAAAACGCTTAACGTAATCCATTAATCTGGGTAATAATAGGAAACGGTATTTAAACTTTAAAAAAAAGAAAATACTTGGCAATGAAACACAAGTGGTTTTTTCTCCCTGTTAATATTTGAAAACCTATTTAAAGGCAATGCCATTTTCGTTGCTTTAAAGGCCTTTCTTTTCAGTAGTTGTGCTGCTACAGTTTTAGGTTAATAGTACCACGCTTTTGCTACCAATAACAAAATCTCACTCATTTTACATTGCTGTGCTTTGAGTTAATATGCATGGCGAGGCATCTTTAGCTGCTTTAAAAAATAAGAAGTTTTTTTTTGTATTTATGTATGTGTTACCGACAAAGTCTTAAAAATGGCACCCTTTTAACTAACTTTCTTATTTACAGGCCTTTCCTCCTGGTGTTCTTCACCCTTTACCAAAGAGACAAGCACTTGAAAAAAGCAATGGTGCCAGTGCCGTTTTCAATCCCAGTGTCTTGCACTATCAACAGGCTCTTGCCAATGCTCAGTTGCAGCAACATGCAGCCTTTATCCCAACAGGTATGTTGTACTCACGTTGAACTGATTTTGTGTTCCTTAGGCAGCCTCCACGTCAGGCAGTTGCACTTTAAAAAAGGTTTCATTATGTTCTCTGCCCTACTTGAGGTGAAGTCTGCACAGATATTTATACGTTACTTTCCTTCCTTCTGCAAAGTATGAGAATCGAAGCAGAAGTATTTCAATGTGCCACTAGGCTGCTTTTCACGTTCATAGCCTTGTTGATCATTGTCTGCAGTCTGACCCATTTTTTACCTGCTTTAAATTGGCTGTATTTTGACTTTTATCTGCCAGTGCTCTCCTAGGAGATGAGAAGGCAAAGATCCACTAGCAGAAATGCTGGGAAAAGCATCATGCTTCAGAGGTGCCGCAGAAATTGTGCTGTGAGCAAGGCACATCCTCCTGCTCCCTTGGGAGCTGTTTTGGAGCCACAGGGCTTACCCCACCTGCACAAAAGCAGAGCAAGAAAAGGGGAGCACCAGCCAATGGGTATCTGCGTGGAAGCCCTGACCAAACACATTGCTTCCCGCAGCTGCACTGAAGGGCTTTAAGGCATCAGGCGTGTTTTCGTGGTTGTTACTTTGGAATGCCACCAGAACTTTTCCTAGCAATTGTGGCTAGTAGCTGTCTGGGGTTATAATTCTTCATTAGGATGATCTGAATATGAGTGACCATAATTTGCATTTCAGTGCTCAGAAGTCTGTAACTATCAGAGCATTCTATGATTCAGAGATGACTTGAACTGCACCATGGCTGGTGGCAGGGTTTCTCTTTTAACAGTGAGAGAAAGAATGTGTTAAGTGCTTGTGTAAACAATAACAACATAAACCTCTACATTATGTCAGTCACTCCCACTCCAGATTTCCCAATGGTAAACATCCTGCCTAGTGAATGTGCGATTTCATTTGTGATTATCAAATTACATATTTTCGTACCAGAATGTTATCAAGTGTGAACTTCCAGAATCATTTAAAACTCCGTGTTTGCAAATGCACTTGACATTTCAGCAATGCCTTTTTAGTTTATAGAAATAATGTGGGTTAAACAAGGAATGAAACGCAACACATAATGATTTCCCAATCTATCAGCATTCCCATATGTGTTTAAAGATAAAAACAAACACAGATGGCTTTGACTTCGTGGAATTTTGCTATAAGGCCTGAGTAACAACCTTGGAGCCTGCCCCTGTATTTATAATAGTAAGTTATAGCTTGCTGTATTTTTAGCGCATTGGTGCACCAGAATATCTGTGGCAGAAACACACTGACATTTATGGGAGTGCTTGGAAAAAAAATAAAATAATAAATTGCAAGTCTGCTTATTTGGACATGAATGGAAGGCTGCCCTGTGCTTACAAAGGTACGGAAATCTCCACAAGCTTGTTTTACATCCTAGCCCCGCGATTTTGCAGTACGATACGCATTATTCCTTTTCCTCAGCACTCCCTTTCAGGGCCTGTTGCTATTACTTGCAATTGCCGAGGATTTTAAATTAACTGTGCAAAATGCAGTAGTTTAAACCTTTTTCAGCAAAATACCATTTGGATATTTTCCAGACTTTTGGAGTGCTCACGCTTCCTTAAGTAGCTCATTCTTTGTGTTTTTCGTTGTCCATCCCCCTTTCCAGCTAATGGTTATAATTACAGTTCTATCTTAAAATTTTCAGAGGACAGGGATGGGCGGATCTTGATACCAAATCTTAAAGGCCAGATTGTTGGCAAGCCCTGAAACAAATGCATGAAAGAGGGGAAAACAGAGGGATAGTATAGCAGATGGAGCCCAAGCCCAGCATAGAAAACCTTTCTAAAAGTGTTACTCTTTGCAAACAACATCAGCACCTCGAAAGGGTGTTAGAGAGAGGAGTGGTGTGTGGGAGGAAGTTAGGAGAGGGGAACCCCCTCTATATGAGTGGGTGTCATAAGCTTTTCATTAAAGATGTTACATGCACTTGATAATCCTACATTTCCTAGGAAGGTTGGATTTGGTGAGTGCAAGGCCTGTCATGCCACCCAAGTCTAAGGAGCAATGCATGACACGATCTGTTGGATTTTAAATTATTATGTGATATTTTCTGAACTGGTGTAATTTTCAAATGTGTTCCTTGTGTGTGTGTGTGTGTGTGTGTGTGTTAAGTTCAAATTTAAGACAAGTTTTGCTGCTGGAATATATATAAAACTTAATTGTTTTATATAACTTCTCTGCTTTCTTAACCACTTGCTCCCCTAATAGAAAGTGTGGGGCTTGACGTAGCATGGCTTAGCTCCAAAGTTCTGCACTTTGTTTTACATCAGTTTGATTGCTTTGTCACCTTCTCCTCACTGTTTGATGAATGATCTTGAAAACAGCAGGTCTTTTCTCTCTTCCCATTGCTGTTCGTTACTGTTTCTATAGCCTCTAAGAGGAGGAACTTTGTGTATTCTCTGGGGAATGTTCTTGGGTAAGGTCATTCATAGTTACACTGCTACTGTGACGGTCTGAGAAGGGGACATGATAGTAATTAAGCACGAATACCGGAAGCATATTTGATTTTGTATCAAATATGTGTGTACCTGGGACTAGTCTCCTTACCTGCTGGCCTTCACCAGCTTGCTGTCCTGAAAATACAGTTCTTTGGGTTTTTTCTTTCTTTTTTCATTTGGTCTTCCCAGAAAGGTTAAAGGTGAACTAGGCACCAAAACTAAACTGTGTGGCAGGTGAGCAGTCCTTCCAGGGCATCTTTGAGATGTGCTGGGAATCTTTTGCTGGGTAGGTACACAGTTTGAGGTGTTTAGGTCAGGGAATCGTCGCAGTAGTGTTTTCTTTGTTCAGAAGCATCTCCATGCCTCCAGTGTTGCATTAAGGACGGGTACCTTACCATCAAATGTGAATTTGGCAAAGCCCCTGCAGAACAATATCAGCTAATTCCATTTTAATTTCTTTCTCTACTGCACATTAGAAAGTTGGTGAGTGCCTATATATGCAACATTGAACTGTCTGAATTATCCATTGAGTTATAAAATTCCCAAATAACAGGATATTTAACCAAAGATCTTTGCTGTAAGCAAAAATCTTTTTCTGCAAAGGTAGTAATTGAAAGGATAAAAGTGCTAAGTAAAAAAGTTTATGAAGTACCTTGTAGGGTACACAGAATAATGCCAGGAGTTTAGTGAGAACATAATCACCTTTTTGTGTTAAAGCAAAACTATGAATGACCTTACAGTTTCATTTAACTAACTTACTTCTCTGTGGTTATGCTTGAATCTCACTTTGAATGTTAACTCTAAACAGCTAACCTGTTTCTTCCCTTTATCCACTTTTTTCACCTATCATTGCATGACACGCAGGGTCAGTTTTGTGCATGACACCCGCTACCAGTATTGGTAGGTTCCAAATCTCTTTATTGATCTCTTTTTGTAATGTATATGATGTATATTCACTTCGTTTCAAAAGTCCTAGGTGAGATTTAGAGAGTGAATTAAAGATTCGCTTGTCCTTCTGGTTGAGTTTGCAGAGTTTTTAGGTTCGTAGGTGGAAGTTGCAGTTTAGATGCGGTATCACCTGCTATAACAACTACACTGCAAAAGCATAATACCATGAATTCCAGTCTGCTTTTCAGTTTTCAAAGTTTTATTTCTCTTTATATTTTATATTGTCTAGTACTATAAAACACAAAATACTGGAAAAAAGCCAGCAAATTTCATCAGTGTTTTAAAGTTTCATAGTGGTGTGCCTATTTCTCCTTTTTGCTGTGTGTTAGAAAGTTTTATCAGCGTTTCCCAGAAATGCCTACTTTGATCCATGGAGGTTCTGTTGAAACCTGTGATCTGAGCCTTGCTCCTCCTTTACATGTATTTGCAGCTTGGAACTAACATTTTGGGCATGCAGAATGGAAGTCCAATGCAGCAGCCTCTAAGACGGAAAAGTAACCTTCCTTCTATTCTGTAGCCCTGTCCCAGTGATTTTTTTGTAAAAAATTTTCCCCCCAATTTTTATTTGTGGGACTACTCAGATAAGCAGTCAAAATGTCAAGCCTTTGAAACATCGAGTTAAAAATTCTCTCATGAAGATGCTGGTTAGAATTCATTCTCAAAATGAGCAAAAGCAGCGACTTTTATAAAATCGACCTTGCTTTTTTTGGATCGCACAAAGCAGTGTTTAAATCAGGAAAATTATTATAATCATCCTCCTGATTTTTGCCTCAAAACAGATGGTAATGTAACTCTGATAAAATATAACAGTTGTGCAGTGCTAGTAGGGAAAAAAAACCCAGCATAAATTGGATTATAAAGGAAGACAGGCAGTATCTGGCTTGTTTCAGAATGAAGATACGTGAAAATAAGAAATGTTTTCATTGTCTTTTAAAAATGAGATAAAGGTGTTTAATTTTCCTTCGCAGTGCAAACCACTGTCTTGTCTTTTCGCTAATTTTTTTGCCCCAATGCTTTGTATCGATACCGGAGGAAAGCAAACTGCCCTCGTAACAACTCTCAGTTACCAGGCTATTTTTGGAGAGGCTTGGTTTGCGCAAGTAATAGCCTTCTTGGAGATCACAGCCGTGTTTTCCTTGCTCTTTTTTCTGGGAATCGCCGATTGTGTTGACAGCCTTCCTTTAATTGTACTTGTAATAAGCTATTTTCCCTTGTTTTTTTTATTTCTCCGCCACGCTTTCTCGCTTTGCACTGTGATTGCATGCCATCTGCCGGTTTAACCCATGACGATGGCTTGCCGCTCTTGATATTCACCATGCCAAAAATACCACTTCTCTTACCATAATGCTGCACCCTCCTGTTCATTGCTTCCATGGTTCCCCTCCTGAAAGTACCCATGATGCACAACGCTACGGCCGCCACTGTCTCTGCAGCAACAACTCCTGCAACAAGTGTTCCCTTCGCCGCAACAGCCACAGCAAATCAGGTTTGCTCCTTTTAAAGCTTTCTTTCACGAGATCCCGAACTCTAAATGAGTGCTGAGATTTTTATTTTAATTTTTCTTTTATTTTTAAACAAAAAAAATTCTCCCAGAGAATTTTTTTTTTTCTGTGTTTACCCCATCAAATTTTACTTTGATTTCTAAGTCGTTTATAGCAAGTGTTTGTGGGACAGGTTGCACTTATTTAGAGTTAACATTTGTTGCAAATAATGATGTAGCTGTGTTTTGTGTTGCGATGTTTGTACCTAATTAATGTGTAATTAACCCAGCTGGAGTTACAATCACCATAGTACTGGACTACTTACCAAAGTCTGTTATTAACTCCTAAGATCAAAAGACAGATCATCACAGGTTTCAAATGTTTAGGTGTGTTCATGTAGCCTTTTCCATGTGGTGTGTGGAAGTGACTAATTAGTAAGCATGGAAGCTGTCAAAAATCATATGTGGGACAAGGCAGCTGGGAAAAATCCAACCAACCAAATGAATAAACAAAAAACCCAAAGGGAAAAAACAACAAACACACAAAACAAACAAAAAGAAAAGAAACAAAATAGAGTGTTTTCTGTAAATGCTTGTGATCAAATCAGCACTCAAGATATTTATGACTATGCTTGCTTTATATTTGAACGTGTGCCTTTAACCTGGGAATTTTATTTCCCTAAGGAAGGACTGTCACAAAGTACCCCTAGGGTAATTGGCAGAGAGAGGCTAGGAAAGATGGTATTTTCTCCTTTTCTTTTGTGGTTTGTTATGTTAATGGAAGTTGTAATGTTGATAGAGTATTCCTCTTCATCCTGTAAGACCTGGTTGCAAAGGAAGACATACCTGTTGCAGCTCAGAGTGTGTAGCTTTGACTCCTCCATTACAGCTGTAGAGTTTGCCACCCTGATGCATCTGGCATTTGCCATGAGAGATGTTTGCACAGCACTTCGGTCACTCTGGCTTTTCTGTTGCTTTGGGACCGTCCTTGGGCTCTTTCACCTAAGAGCCATTTTCCCTCATGTTTTGAGAGGTCAGACTAAGAAAGAAGCAAGCAGATTTGCTCACCAAGAGAAAGCAAAGGGCTATGTCCCCATCACCTTTCCTTGTGTTGCTTTTGGCCAGACAGACAAGCTGTTGCAGACCTACTACAAACGTGTGCTCGTTGTTTCATTCCCCTCCACTTAGAAAGAAATGAGTGACGATGTTTTACTTAATAATGTTATACCAGCAGATATATTTATTTTTTTGAGTCTGTCCCCAAACTATTTAAGTATCCTGTGGAAAACCAGAAGTTGCTGCAAGAGTTTATTTATAATAATTCAGGAAAAATATACTACCTCTGAAATACATCCTACTTTCTGAAAGAAACACAAACCAGTCAGCTTTGTGTGTTGGTTTTGTTGGGTTTTTTAAAGGCTTGTTTGCCAGCATTGTGGTATTTGTGCTTCTAGCATTTTCATCAGAAGAGGGTTGTCATTTCGTGCATTCTTTTCCAAGAGCTAGCTTGTTTTAATGAAAAACATGCTTGAGACAAGCAGGAAAGTGCAGCAGAGAAACAGTGCATTTCACCATCCTTCCCTGGACTGCATCTACTGCAGAGAATTATTTTGTGGCATCCAGTGTAGTTTTGTGATCCCAAAGTGATAACAGAGGGACTTGAAGATGCCAAGGGACTATGAGAAAATGGGACGGTTTGGGGAGAGGATCAGCTGGGGACCCTGTCCCATGTGGGAATGCAGCTAGGGCAGCTCCACCACCCCCACTGCTGGGTGCCAGAGAGACTATGTCTGCAGCAGAATAAATAGATGTACACCTACAAAAGGACCAGTAAGCAGTCTGGTTATTTTGGGGTTATATTTTAGTTAATGGGAATACTTTTACAAACGTAATTAGTGTCACTGGGGAGACATAGGTGTGCCTTAATACACTTTTTTCATCTAACAGGATAACAGGCAGAGCCCCTCCTTTCCTGGTGTGGATTTTGTTTGCACTGGAGCATTAGAGCATTTACCATTTAATGAGAGTTATGAAAAGTGCCTCTCTGTGTTTATTTAGTTGCATATGTGTGTGTATACATGTAACTCCGTGCTTAAATTATAAGGATAGTTTAACACAGATATGGGTTTCAACTTGTTAAACTTCAGCCATTTGGAAGTTCAGCATCCAGTTTGTCTGCTTTTCTAGAAGTCCATGTCAGGGCAAGGTAAATTGTTGTGGAAGGTGCTGCCTCTTTCCCTTGCCTGTAGAAGGTGCACAGGTGTGTAACCGAAGTTCTGCACCACTATACATGGAGGAGATGGATTCCAAACCCAGGAGCTTTTCTCAGTGGTTTCTGTAGCATGTGCCATTGCTGTCTTTTTCTTCTCACTCCTGTCTTTGAGTTACAGCATATCTTTAAAAGCTACTGTGAAAAGTTGTGTATGTGAAAGGAAAAGGGAAAGGTAATTCTTCTTTATAACAGACAAATCTCTAAGTTTATTGTTTATTTGCAATCTCCTAAGAACTGGAGACAAAGCTACAGCACTGGGAAAGGCCCCATAGCAGCTCTGTGGTCCTTGCTCTCAGTATTTCTACAGTTCAGGAAACACAGAAAGAACAGGTAATTAACTTCCCATCCAGATAAAATTTCCTTTCAGGTCTGTGCCACACTGCTTTACATATCCATGGGACACAATTTCCTCTTTCCAGTGTCTTTTCTGCATTTCTAAAATCAACCTGCAACCTTCAGCTCCCATTTCAGGTCCCACAGCTTCTAATAACAGTCACAGAAAGAAAGTTGCGGCAGGGCTTAATCATTTAGCTCGATACCATTTGGCTTCATATTCTGGCCTGGGGAAAGATTGCTGGACTTCCTTGTGTTGAGTGTGATGATCCCGATGTCCTTGAAGCACCAGGGGAAGGAAAAGTCAGCATCCCGAAAGTTAGGGAATCTGGGCTGGTGGCTAAAAAGCCCTAACAACTCTGTGGGATCTAGTAAATTATTCAGTGTAAGCCATCATCTTACATTTTGGGAAAAAAAAGATGAACTATGTCTTCTGTCGTGAGTATGTCTCTTCTTTTTGAGAGTAGCATCAGTCACAGCTCAAAACACGCATTCGGTCATGCTCGGACAGCAGCTCTGTGCATTGAGTGCTCAGTGTATGGCATGAGGCACATAAGAAGATTGTGTAGGGTAAAGGCTATACTGTAGTACATCTCTGCTGGGTGACAGCAGTTAAGAATATGTGGAAAACTGGAAGTCTTCTGCTTTCCCTCACTTACAGAAGTTAGGTTTTAAAACCAAAATCATTTTCCTGCCGTGTACTTCACAGTGGGAGAGCATCGGTTTGGTTCAGTGCAGTAAAACCAAGATGGAGCAAAAAATGCTTTAGCAAATCCTGTTTCAAAAATCCTGATTAAAAAATGGCTCGGTTGGTAAAAGAGCTGGTGGTGTTGCTGTTCACTGCATGTGGACATCTTGTGAGGGGGTGTTCCCACTTACACTAGCTGTCAGGCTGTGATGAGAAGTGAGGGGACTTCAGTTTGGGTTTTCCAGTGAAAGGCAGGTGGCCTTCCAAAGATACATGATGACCATGACCTGTCAGAGGTGAGATATCTTTCCCTTTTTTGTCTTCCCACTTTTCAAACTGTTCCAGTCATTCTCAACAGAGGGGGGCTGGAAGCTGCAGCTGCTTAATTTCACTTCAGGCTTAGATCTTTAATGAACTTATGTTCAGTTGTTGTTCAGGGATACTCACAATGTTTTCTTGGAGAATGGAACCTGCAAAATCCACATAGTGTCAAATGAGAATGAGAAGCAGTGTTAGTGTATATGGAGGGCTTGGTCCTGGCTCCCTCTAGTGCATACATGTGGGCAGAGGTATGTCACGTGTATTTAAAATATGAATACAGTAACTGTGTGTAAATACCTACTTCAGAGACCTTGAACAAAGCTTTCAATTATTACTCCTGTAGCTAGTGGGCAAGCAGTACTCAAGCAAGCAAGGAAGCTGTTACCTGCTCAACTTCACTCACAGGTAGCTGTGAGATTTTGCAGAGGATGATGTGTCCTAGCATTATGTGAGAAAGGTGTTATTCTGAATTCTGGGACTGAGTTTCAGTTTTGAATAATGCAAACACCTGCACTGGGAGGGCTTTCAATTTCTAAGCAGAAAGCCTTCCTATTGGTTCGCTTATGTGTATGCTTCAGTGAGTCCCACAAGCATAAAAGGTTAGGACTCAGCCTGAAATTAAGACACCTAAGTGTTGCTGTCTGAATATGTCTGCATGCAAGCTAGAAGTTTAAGTATCCATTTTAGACTGTGAAGTTTGTGAGCACAGCCAGATGAAGTCTGGAGAATAGTCTTTCTTAACCTTCAAAATTCATGCAGGTCTTGGTTCAGTTGCCTACACATGTGTCTACTGACGTTTAAGATTGTCCTGACATAACCTTGGGTGTCTAGGTTATCCAAGACATGTTGACAAGCTTGGCAACAGGGGACCTATAGACAAATCTGCATGCTTCTGAACTGGCAGCTGGATGACAGGCAGGAGACCTTAGCCCAAACAGTACTAAAAGCCTGTTGAGCAAATATCTTGAGCCTGCAGTGGGTGATCATATGAAGTGATTTCTGGACTCTGTTGGCTTCCTGGCTGTTGTATCACTCCACTGACTGCAGCAGGAGGTTAAGACACCAGCATTTCTCTGATTTAATGTGTCTTCAAGCTCAGTGGGTGCTTCCTTAGTTCTTGGGTATTACAGGGCAATTACAAATTCCAAATTAAAATAGACTTGCTCACATCACTTCAGTACAGAACAGCACATGGCTTTGTTTTCTGTAGCAATGAAAATGGGCCACAGACTGATAGTATAAAAATAGCATTGTGGAGACTGATGCTTAAAGATGTTGCTTAGTGCCAACATCATTCTAATGGTTACATGACCTTTAACCAAGAAGGAAAAAAAATAAAAGGCAGATGCAGTGGAACAGCAAAATAGTCATAGACTGGAAAAAAATAAAATAAATGTGATCAACAGGGTGCCTCATGCTAAGGCTTGTGATTTATCCAGCACAGCTGTTTTAAATTATGCCTCAGTGTTCACACTGAACTGGGTGGCAATTATGCAGATATTAATTATGAAATCATTCTGTAGCCTTCAGTTTTGTCAAAATCTGTGAAAATACAATGAAGCGAAAATAAAATAGTTACATTCCATTCGAGTGCCAAGAACAAAAGGACAATTAAAATATTTGCCCTGGAATTCAAGAAAATAGTTACTGTAGAATAAAATACAAACATGCCAAATGCTTAACAGGGCTTTGAGATACCGCATGTGGCAGGTCCCTCTGGAGCGGGGGGAGATGAGACAGGCAGCAGCTGCACACCTCTCCTTGCCAAGGTGCCCACAAAGGCAGCCACCACTCCCAAAGGAGGCAAATTCTTCTCAAATTCAAATGTCATGTGGCAATCTACTCAAGATAATTTCTCTTTCTACATAAGGCTCCCTCTTGCAAATATTCCCTGTGGCCCCAGAAAGGGCTTCCTCTCTAGTCCACCCATCTAACCCTGGGAAGCCTTCCGGCTGGTCAGAGGGCTGTCCTCAGTGCTGCTCACAAGGATGTTTTCTTTTTCAAGTTCTCTTTCTTCCTGTGGAAACCTGCTGAACTTGAAAACAAGAGTAGTACTGCAAGGAGAAAATGAATTGAAAAGTCTGGAAGGTACTAAGAAATGGCATTTTTAATTGTTTAAAAGCAAGCTTTTGAGAAGGAAGGTGGGAAGGGAAAACAAGTGTTATTTACATCTTTAGTACTGGTATACAAATAAGAGCCTAAACAAAATTCCTGTTAGTCATTTGAAAAGCTTCAATTGCAGCTTGTATGGAATGGCATAACAGGTAGGAAAGCACTTCTGCTGTGAATAATAAATATCTGAACAATTTTGGTCCTTTTTTATTGACTGAAATGTTGGTCTAAAAATTCTAGTCCTGAGTTAAATACTCCTATAGAAAATCCTGTTCTCCCAACAGAAAGGACAATTCCAATCTGACATGATAAAGTCCAGAAAAGTTCCTTTCTCTGACACACTATCAGAGGGGGAATGCTTGCAGGGAGCAGGCCCTTGACCAGAACAGTGTTGGGGAATCCAGCAGCCCCATCTATGGCACCATGTTGCTCTATGTAGAGGTAGTGGTAAACCTTGGTATCTGGGATGCAGGACTAGAGATCTCGCCTTGTACCTGTACCAGGCTGGAAAGATGAACCTAAGTGATACTTGAGCATGAAGAGTCATTTCTCTAGAGAAAGTAGTTGAATAGCGATAGCTTCTCAGGGTAGGAAAGACAAACAACTTGCTGCGTCTGTCATGCTATACACCCAAGAATCACAAGCTTTAACTCAATCAAGTTATCTTGTCTGAAGACACTGAGTTGCATATAAGTAGTGGTAACTTTCAGACTTAACAGTTTGAAGACCATAGAAGAGATTGTCCAAACTTCACTCCCAGAACACATCTCAAGCAGTGCCAAGAAAAGACACTTCAAATTGCCTTGAAACAACTGACATTACAAAATACATGGCAACATTTTGTCTTCTTGAACTGTAAGGCAGAGGAGAAGCAAAGCCAGAAGATTACCCTGAGAAATTTAAAGGAATTCTATTTTAAGTCTCACATGAACTTTCACAAAGTCTTTACTTTTAATAACAATTTTTGGTCTCTTTAAGACAGCCATGTTGTTTCAGTGACTGGCTTGAGAGCAGCTCTGAAGAAAAGGACTTGGGGGTGCTGGTGGATGAGAAGCTCAACATGAGCCACCGGTGTGCACTTGCAGCCCAGAAAGCCACATCCTGGGCTGCATCAAGAGAAGCATAGCCAGCAGGTTGAGAGGTGGTTCTCCCCCTCTACTCCACTTTGGGGAGACCCCACCTGGAGTGCTGCATAAAGTTCTGGAGGGATGCAGTTATAGGAAGGATCTGGAGGTGCTGGAGCATGTCCAGAGAAGGGCCACAAGGATGATTGGAGGGCTGGAGCGCCTCTCCTGTGAGGACAGACTGAGAGAGTTGGGAGTTGTGCTTAGTCTGGAGAAGACTCTGAGGAGACCTTACTGTGGCCTTGCAGTATCTTAAGGGGGACTACAAGAAAGCTGGTGAGGGACTTTTTTGGGTGTCAGGTAATGACAGGACTAGGGGAAATGGAACAAAACTAGAAATGGGTATATTCAGATTGGCTATTAGGAAGAAATTCACCATGAAGGTGGTGAGACGCTGGAACAGGTTGCCCAGGGAGGTGGTAGAATCCCCATCCCTGGAGGTTTTTAAGGCCAGGCTGATTGTGGCTCTGAGCAACCTGATCTAGTGTGGGGTGTCCCTGCCCATGGCAGGGGGGTTGGAACTAGATGATCCTTGAGGTCCCTTCCAGCCCTAACAATTCTATGATACTGTGATTGTATGATTATGTACAGATGCTGAAGACTTCTGGCAGGCTGGCATGCTGAGTTTTAGATGACGTGCTCATATACAAGATGCCAGTGGGAAGAACTGGAAAAATCTGGTTTCATTCGGTTTGGTTTGTTGGTTTGGGTTTGTTTTGTTTGTTTGTTTGTTTTTAATTCTCCCCTCACACAGCCACCCCTGTAGAAGTGGCCTGAAACCTGATTTCCCCTGGTTGCCTGCTAGATGGCAGTGTCACATAACAGGAGCAGTAAAGCGCAGATGAACACTTCTTTTATGTAACAAGAAATCAAGACGTATTTCCCTTTCCTGTTACAGACTGGGTTATCCTTCATATAATTGTATTATTTCTTAAAATAAGTATTTATATTTGATATGGTAGCTCTTTTGTGTTCTTGCTTTCAATTATTCCACAAATGATGCTTTGAGAAATTGAGTAAAAAGTCTTTGGGGGCATTTATTTATTATTTAAACAGAGGATAAAAAATCTGAGGTCAGCTTCTCTTGTGGGCATTTTGGGGAAAATGAGTTTGTTTCATTGAGCTTACCATGTACACACAGCTCATGGGAGTCTGGGGTTTTTTCCATCATAAAAATTAAACAACATAATGCCTGTTGTGACATTCAGCTTGAGGCAGATTTGTTAACTTCGACAGACTTTGGTTTTGGTGCAATATTATCTGCAGTGCCACACAGTCCTCTCTCTGTCTGTTTCTGTGAGAGTATTCAGATAAGAAGAAAGTTAAGGAAGCAGTAAGCAGTCAAAAGTCAGGAATATTAAGATTTCCTCAGAGAAGCTGTAAGTATAGTAAGTTTCATAAAACTGGCATAGGTGTCCTCAGAGCGGTATCTGATGAGTAACCTTGAGGAACATAATTGTGGTACCTTTCCGCATTTGAGTTCAGTTCTGGATGTTGCAGTGGACCATCCCATGCTTGGAGTCTGAGCTGGAGTGCCAGGTTTTGGGAGAGGAGGGTTCAGAGTGGTGGCTGCTGCTGGGGAACCTGCAGAAGTGCCAGCCAATCCTTTGTGTGCAGTGACAGTGTTCACCTAAGAGGGATGCCATATGTGTAGTGGCAGCCTTAGTTTGCATGATTTGGGCATGCATGATGTGTAAGAAAAAAATGTAAGGCGGGTTTTGTTACAACAACAAAAGATGGGTAAGGACACCTAAGAAAATACAGTTTTGGAGAAGTAACAGCCCTACAAGAGGAATACAAGCACGTTCACAGTGAAAAACACAACTTCTACCTGGCCTTTCACTCCTTTGTGCTCTCAGTTCCTCTGCATAAGCCTATTCTGGCATTTCTAAAATTCAAGAAGAGAAGGGAAATGACCTGAAAATAAGAAGTAAAAAGCACAGATGATTGCAGTAGCTCAGACCTGCTGAAAGGTAAAATTGAGTGGCTATTCAAAACAGGCACTGTATGCATGCTCCTAAGACATTACAGCAATATTTTTCTCATTTCTACATAGTCTGTCTGCTGCCAGTGCAATTAGCTAAAAATAGCTTTTGATAGAATATATTAGACTATGTTATGATCAATTTTTAGCACTGCATTATTTATTACTTTAAAGAAGAATAAATAAAGCCAGATTGCTTTCAATTTTGAAGCAACTAGTGCTGTTTCTTCAGAGTAAGTAAATACCTATTAAGTTGAACTTAAATATTATACATTATTACTTGATTGAAATGCGTAAGCATGCTAAGGAGTTAGCAGTACAAGTGGCTTTGGACTTTCTTTCAGGACTTTGTGAATATTAAATGAGAGGAATGATGCTGTCAAATCCTTGAGTCCTTTGGGATGCCAAGGTTGCCTTGATCTTTTCTTTAGATCATCATGAAGAGCTGGATTCAGACATAGTCTCTGTTATGACATCCCAGTGACCAAGAAGCTTGTGCCTGATAGAATGAAACTGTCCTGGTAGATGTGTCTACTTCAGCATGGACATCTGACCCTCAGCAATTTCCAGAGGTGTATTATCAAGATATGGGACAGGCAGAACCAGACACTCAGATTTAGAGAAGAAAAGAGAGGGTAGGGCAGGGCAGCAGAATTACCATGGCAGAGGATGGGCTGTGAGAAAGCCAAACAAATAGGGCTTCCACTCCTCAGGAAACACCTGGAAACACAGGGGGCTATGCTAGTCACTGTATGGTCAGGCAACTGAGGAGACTATCTGTGACCTAGATATTTCACCCTTTATATATACAAGTCAGAGGTCGCCTTATTGGTGAGCAAAGTAGACAAATGTATTAGGGATGCATTGGGTTAATGGAGAAGCAATGTGATAAAATCCTCCTTCGTGCCTGATTTAAAGAGAGATCTGCAGTTAGTGAGAAAACTTACGCACATATACATCAGATCATAGTATGCTGGGAATCAGAATGAGGTTTCTGGCCATCAAGAAAAGGAGCAGCAAAGGAAAGAAGCCAATGACAGTGACACAGGGTGGAGCTCAGTGTGTGTTTATGAAAAGTGATGGAAGTGTTTCAGCAGTGATACTAGGGATAACAAATTGCTTTCAGCAGGTCCCTCCAACTCTATTAGTAGTTCCTTTAGGTTTTGTTTGGGTATATGTTTATTCAGAGTTTTTTCTTTATAGTGTTTGCAGGTGACTCTGTAGGAAGATGACACTAGTTTTACACAAGTGCAAACTGGTGACTGTGAATTTTGAAAGAGGAAAGGGAGAAATGAGTGAGGCAGGCCTGAGGTTAGATGGGTGCACAAATGTGCAAATGTATTCGATGGAGAGAAGGAAGGGAGGCTCTTGCAGCAGTGACAAGACCTGTGATGTAGTGCAGACACTATACCAGGAAGAGACTTCCAGTCGGGGATTACAGCTGGTGCCAGGAGCAGTAAAAGGGGCAGGATGACGTCTAAGGTGGGAGAGATGAGGTGTGTGTGCTCGAGCACCTTTCTACCCCCAGTGTTGGGAGCAGGCAGGCGGCTTTTAACACAAGGGAGAGTTAAAGCTGTCTCAGCTATTAACCAGTTGAGGACAGGGACAAATCCCATCCTTTGGAAAAGTAGTGGGAGGGGATTGGAAAGGTGGGGTTTGGACTGGAAAACTTGGGTTGGTGCTTTGTGGACATGCTGCTGCTGAAGTCATGAAGAAATAGGAGGTGAAAAAAGTCCATCTGCAAGGCTATGTAAAAAGTATGATCAAGCGTAACTGATAGAGTAGCGACTGCTCTCAGTAAATGTCCCATTTAAAAAACAAAACAACAACCTCATTTAAAGACAGAGAAAAAGGTACAGGCCACCAATGAAGATTCTAAGTGAAAATGATAAATAAAGAGATAGAAACATTTCCCAAGGGCCTGGAGAAATATAAATAGTCTTGGGTTTCATGTCAAAGGGAAGAAATACTTGGTGTTAGTTTTATTTTTAGAGAGCAGGAGAAGTTATGAGACAGCTTGATACGAGCCAGCTGTCTGAAAATATCTGTAGTTTTTAATGTATACCCTAGATATATCTGACCAGTCTGCTACTTGAGCAAAAAACATGAAAGCAGAAAATGTCACTTGTGGAAGGATTCATCTGCTCTGACACAGGCGTCTAAAAGTTAAATACCTCAGTGTGAACTGATTGCTGCAGACTCTTACATTTGGTGGGTAGGGAAAAAGCATTATGAGTTCATAATCTGCCTCAGGATAAAATAAGTTGCCTGAGGTAGACTAGGAAGATGTAAAACAGGATAACCGGCTGAGGCGTGCATGTCTGAAATCATCGGCGATGAATTGTGTCGACTAGAAACTCCTGTTACTACCTTGTGCTTAAATTGAAAGGCTGAGCAATCTAAAATGTTAACTATGTAGGAGTTCATTTTTGGAAGGATAAGTGCTTTGCAACGTGGAGGTCAAATGCCCCTTAAAATGTGTTTGTGATTACAGAGCAAAGTGTGATTTGGAAAAACAATTTCACAATTTCTGAAAGAGAAACACGTCAGAGGGAGATGCAAGGTCATGTTTTCCAGCAGATCCACTGTGACATGCCTGTAGTTGAACAAGAGTTCACCTTCATTGAGTTCATGCAGAATGGTACAGTGCCCATACGCATCGTTGTGTAATACATCTGGAACTGGAAACAGAATTTAACACGAAGAGGGCAGAGAAGCTTTGTGTGTTGTCTGTTTTGAAAGAGAACATTTCAAGCCAAACAGTATTCTTGAAATTCCTGTTATCCAGTCATGGTTGTAGGTAATTTCGTTAATTCTGTAAACTGTATCAAATAAAGCAGTGCATGTAGTAACCTGGGTGTCAGAAAACAGCTCACAAAGGTGGGCTTTCCACCTTAATTTAAAAGAGAGCCTCCATTTTGCTTTATAATTTTGAGACAGAAACTGATCATAGATGCCTTTGATGAGGAAATCCCAGGCTGACATCAATTTGTCTTCTGCATAGCATGCATTATAGTCCAGTGAGAAGCTGAAACCATTGGCAGTAACATCTCTCTTGGTTGCCATTCCCATGGATGACACTTCAGAACTGTATCACCCTTAGGAGCAGCCCTGGCTGCATTTCAGAATGTTCTATGTTGCATGGGGGTGTTAAATGACCACTGTGGTCATTCTGAGGTTCTGAAAGTAAAGGTCTAAAAGAGGCATGCTCTGATAGAAAAGATAGAAAATCTTGGCATTAGGGAGCTGAAAATCTCACCTCTAAAGAGCTGGAAAATTTGGAAGAGCAAATGCTTCTTGGCAGTTGGAAAAGTAGTTTGCAGAAATCCAGGTTCATTCCTTATTACTGGTTTCAGTGAGGTCTAGTAACACTGGCACAATTTTATTGATTTTAGTCTAAAGGGTAGCCAGCTTTCTGGCACTTCAAATGGGTACCAAGCAAGAAGGCAACAGGCTATGTCTGTGACTGCCTCCAAAAAAATTCCCTTTTCTGTTATTAAATCTTATGTGCATTACTCCCCCAGACAAGTAAGTGCCAGGCCATTCTCCTTACGCTAGCAATAGTGTTCTTGTTAGATCTCTTACTGCAGCAGCAGCAGGTATGTTTTCTGGCACATCTCTATCCACACCTGCAGAACTTACCTGTACAGAGCATAGTAAAATGCTTTCCCATGCTTGCCCTGTCAACCTTTGTACATGGGACAATGCACATTCGTCGTACAGTCTTACTTTTCAGTTTTCCGTGTTTGCATACACTGGTTAAAGTGTCAACACATAGCAAGCAAGCTGTTGTGAAGTGCAGTGATACAAAAGTCTCACTGCAAACACGACAAGCCATATATATGTGCATTTCTTTAAACAGCAGTGAACATAAAGGTTGGAACTATTTACAAGTAGCAAGAGAGCACAGACCCTGACTTCAGAGATGTTGCTTTGTCAGTATGTTCTGTACAGCTTCTCCTTTTTCAGCATGCAAGCGATGGAGCAATTAGCAGTGATGCAGACTTAGATATCCTCTGTCTTCCATCACAGTTTATGACTTCATTTGTAGATTAAACAGAAGAGGTTCACAGTGTGTTTTCCATATAAAGTAGTTTAGCATTTTATGTGCCTCTGTCAGACACAGTGGGGGGAAGAAAAACCAACACAAAACCAGTTGCAGAAGTTGATACATGTGTATGTAGCGATGGCAGAGTTGTGATATCTTTTGAGAAATAGGGTGTGAACATAAAATTAAAGACTATGGGATACATTTTACACTTTCTGGGTAAGGTTTAAAAATTCCTTTTAAAACTGTGGTTCTGTGTGTCTGCACTGGAGAAGCTTGTTCTGATGGAGAGAAACGTGTTACTTTATTTTTTTTTCCCCTGGGAGGACTCCTACGTGTACTGGAAATAGCCAGGGTGCAACATGCCCTAGTTACATCCCCTGCACGAGCAGCACAGCAAGGACAATGTGGTGGGAGCAAGCCAGCTCCACAGCCACTGGCAGTGGGAGAAGCATGGTGAGGGAAGCTCCAGCTGCTCCTTCTCTGCCCACAGCCACATGAACAGGACATGTTCATGCACAAAAGGAAAGTGTTTGCGTTGTCTTTGCTGTTTGGCGAGTTTTGAAAGTGGGGAGAAGTGGCAGGAATAGGGATGGTGTGGTGGAAGTCCTTACCTGGAGTCTGGCACCTGCCAGAGCAGGGCAGAGGAGGGATCCCTGCTCTTTCACACTGCCCAGGACCCCTCTGTCCTACCTGGTGTGTAGCAGGGCAAGTTGCATGTGCATTAACCAAAGCACCAGAGAGGATCCTACCCTTATCCCAAGAAACAACCTGAGATTAGGCCCTCCTCATTCTTTGGGGCACCCTTTGGGGAAACTGGGAGCATCAGTCTTGTGTGGCTGTTTAACCTTTTAGGACGCCTTGCCATAAGGGACAGTGATCTGTCTCTCTGGATAAGGAGATAAAAAGCTATAGGAAAATACAAGTTTATCTCAAAAGTTGGCAGACAGTGTAGGCAGCTGCAGTGTCTGAAGTTTTGTTTGGGTTTTTGTTTTGTGTTTTTTTTAACACTGAGTAGATTTGTGTCCCATTAAATCAGACCTTAGGTTCCCTTAAATACACTTGTGTGATTATGTCTAACCCAATATAGCTAAAGCTGCTTTATTAATTACATTGACATGTTGGTTTGTAATAAGCTAAAAATATCAGTGCTGATAATCTTGGTCACTTCTTATTTTCAGCACAGCTACGTTCTATGTACATACTGTCAAAGTACTGTGCTGCAGATGGACCAAGGTGATCACAGGCAGAGCTTTATTATTTCAGCAAAGGCATTTCTTTGTTAATTCAATAGGAAACAGAAGATAGACGCTAAGCAAACAAACTTACAAGGGGTGGAAGTTCATTAAAAATGTATGTCCTTGTTGTATGTATGCCCTTTGGAGCATCAGGTGTTTGTACTGTGTCATAACAAGGGGGTCCCACGTGTCACCAGATCTTCAATGCTGACGGTAATCAAAGATGACTTTTTGGCACACTGGCAAATTAGAGAGGATCAGGGAGCTGGGAGCTGTATACAGAGAGCAAGGCAGGTATGGTTCGTTTATGGCAGTTAGGGGTTGTTTAGCCTGGAGAAGAGGAGGCTCAGGGGAGACCTTATTGCCATCTACAACTACCTGAAGGGTGGTTGTAGCCAGGTGGGGGTTGGTCTCTTCTCCCAGATAACCAGCACCAGAACAAGAGGACACAGTCGCAGGCTGTGCAAGGGGAAGTTTAGGCTTGATCTTAGAAAGAAGATTGCCCGTTGGAATGGGCTGCCCAGGGAGGTGGTGGGGTCAGTGTCCCTGGAGGTGTTTAAGAAACTGGATGAGGCACTTATTGCCATGGTCCAGTTGACTAGTTAGGATTGGGTGATCGGTTGGACCTGATGATCTTGGAGGTCTCTTCCAGCCTGGCTGATTCTGTGATTCTGTAGTTGTGAGGCATGCTAAGATGCGACTGGCACAAGGTCCTTCCATGCAGAGGCAAGCGTGTTTCTTTTGTGGCATTCTGTATGTCAGAGGTAGTATGTTGCTGCAGTTGTTTTCAAAACATCTCTTTTTCCCTCCTTTTTAAAATAAATACTGCATTAAGCAGCGGTCTAGTAATACAGAAGTAGGTCAAAGTGCTCTCATGACTGTTTTGTGTACCACTTAAAAATACACTGCATGCCAAATTAAACAGGAAGAGCAGACAATGCACTCTAATTCCCTGAATGTGCTTAAGTCTGGAGCACAGATGAGCAAGGAGGTGATAAAACACCACACCGCTGGCTGTGGACATCACTGTCACTGACACCAGTTTCAGGCAGGTGATGGGAATCCAAACTGTTCTCCAACGGTGTGAGCAGGCTGAGTCAGTTGCTGGGCACATTGTGCATTTAACCTTCACGGCATTGGGAGTGTAAGAGTTGGCTTCTGTATACATGGTTGCTGCACCCTCAGTTTGAGACACTGTGGAGGTAAAGCAGCAAGGTTAGTGACTAGCTAGGTGCGCAGAGGTACTGTTACAATGAGGCTCCTGGATCCCCTGACATAAGGAAGCGTGACAAAAAGCCTCTCAATTTCACTGACCTGCAGATAATAATTTTTTTTAGGAAATAAGCAGCTGCTAGAAGTGCACTGAGGAGACACTTCAGCTTCTTGAAACCAGCCACCCCAGTACATTTTTTTGCTTGCTAGTGGTGAGGGGCCCTGCCTCCACTGTTTCCCCTCATTGTTCTGATACTGTGGGAACTGGAGAATTGCACCGGGCACCAATGCACTTTTGAGCTTCCTCGGGAGGCGCAAGACTGCTTCCCCCGCTGCTGACAGCCAGGGTGCTGGGGGTGCACACCCCACCTATGGCCAGACCCTCCCTTTGTGGCCTTGGTGCCATCCCCGGTATTTTGACACATGAAATACCGCCTCTGCCTGTTCACACAGGAGGACATGCATACGGGAGGAAGACAAGCAGGCTTGTGAAACCCAAACACCTCCTGGGCAGTGTGAGGATACAGGATGCTGCCCAGTATGAGCTGCCCCTGAGCTTAGCTAGCGTAGCACCAGCTGTCTGGGCAAACTGCTCTCCCCTGTCACCTCAAGGCGCGGTCACGCTTTCCTTTCTCTTCACAGATAATCCTGAAATAGCCGGCAGGAGCGGAACAGAGTGTCACGAAGCCTCCCTGCGGACGGCCAAGCATGGCTACTGTACATACTACCCCGTCTCCTCCTCTCTAGAGTTGCCACAAACTGCATGCTAAGTCAAGAATTTGTTCTTATGGACAAATCACAAACTCGAAAAAGCTAGTGCTGCTATGTCATATATGAATATTAAATATGGTATGCTTACTATACTCCAACCTAAAATAGTTAACTACCTGAATACCAGCTGTGATGTTTCAAGACATAAAAGGGTAACATTTAGTTTTAAAGATTTTTCTAAGCATAGTTTAATTCTTGAAGATAATGTCTTTTCTCCATAACTATACCTAATGGAAATGGTCCAGTTAAGTCAGTCTCGTGAGATTCGGTGTTGGTGAATCTTTCGAGCTCAGCAATAATTAAGTTGTATTGGCTAAAAACCTATATCCCAGTTGCAGGTTTGATTTTCACCCGAGCTACGATTGGAGTTTTTCTTCTCGGTTTAAAACGCATAAAAGTAAATGAATCTTGGTTTTGCTCCCTTAGCGAGTCGATTCCGAGACAGCAGAAGTGAAAGCAGTGCCCAGTGTCCTGCACAGCACCCTGCCAAACCTGAATACGTTTAGCCAGAAGCCCAAAGCGAAGCACAAATTCTTTCGATGCGCATGGTTGGTGTTTGAGCTGTATGGAGAAGTTGCATTTGAATCATAGCAGAATAGCAGACGAAAATTTAAAACTTTTGCACAGTATGACCTTCATACCCCTGTCAGCCCCCAAAAGAACAAAGTCTTGAGAATATTATTTTACGAGTATATTTATAATGTTTTTAAAAGAGACTTTGCAGAAGTGCCTAAATTTTGTCACATCAGACTTGATGAAAGTGAGCCTGATGCCAACGGTGAAATCTCACCAGAAGCAAATAATCTTTCAAACTCAAAATCAGGTTACCAAAAAGATCCAAGCTGTTAAGAAGTTACTTCTAGAAGTGTAAAATCAGTCAATCAATCAAACAAACAAACAAAACCGACCAAATTAGGAGAAGCAAAGGCGAAAAAGAAGGCTGTAGATAGTGAGATTTGTATGATAGGCTAATTTAATTAAGATTCAGTTGAGTCACTTCAACTTCACAGGTGACTTTAATCTAGACTATTAACCGAACACTAAGAATGTAGAATGAGATTCAGTTTAGTAAATCATTACTGTATTTGCATTTTTTTTTTTTAATTGGATTTTAAGATTGTAACCAGATTAGAGTGGAGGAAAACAAAAACCCTTGGTTAATTGTTTTTCTTTAAAAACATATTTTATGTCACAAATGTATGAAGATATCTTTAATACAATTATATACATGTTATATATACATACATACATATATATGGATGAAGCAGATTTTAATGTTGTTTACTTTTTTAAATACTTTGTTGATTTACAAGGTAATTATATATGTGTAATTAAATTTTCATTCGTTTGAGTTGAGATTTGTTTCAAGCACTATTGTACCAAATATTTCATACTTCACATTTTATATGTTGCACATGTATCACATGAATGACATAGTTTTTAAATTATTGTTTAAAAAAACAAAAACAAAACAAACAAAAAAAAAATAGAACAAGACAGCTGTTATTAATGGATATTATGTATAATTGTTTGCAGCATAAGTTTTCTATGTGGACATTATTAGTGATTGCAGTATTTTAACTTAACCTCTTCAGATTGATTGTAAACTATTTTAAACTCTGGCAGCGCTGCCTGTTCTGAACCGACCGAAGGCACTAACCATGTAATTATTTGTCTAGGAAACGATATTTTCCAGGCTAAATCTTGTTTGTCCGATGTCTAATTACTCTCTATTTATATATATATATATATATAAAGCTGGAGATTTGAGCATCTGAAAGAAAAGAAGAAAGGTAAAAACTGATCGCAATTCGACTGTAAAATGAACATAGTGCTTGTAACGTTGCGTTAGTTTTAATTTGTGGCAAGATAACGTATCTTAACTTGTTACTTTAGCAGTTAAGGTATCACCATTATATCCTATTAAAACACTAATATTTGTAGACTTTCTCAGTCATTATAACTAGGTAGTTGACACTGCAACTTGCCTATTATCTGTCAAAGTTGTTTTTATTTTTTTATAATAGTTCCTTTAGGCATTTGGGTAGCGTATTGTATAATACTGAATGGTAAATGATCCCTGTTGTTTAACTATTTTACGTCGATAACTCTTCAGGACATTGTTACGTGTGAACTTCTTACGTTTCAGAGTAACCGCTATTCTGGGTTTGTTGGTTTGGTTTTTTTTTTTACAAGCAATCCGACACTGCTCTTTGGTTTTGTTTTTTTTCTTTGCCCGTGGATGATGATGAAGCTTCAGAACCATCAGGCCTTTCATCCAGATCAACTGACAGAACAAATAAAAAAAGAGGAGAAAAAAAAAAAAAAAAAAAGAAAGAAAAAAAAAAAAATAAAAAAAAAAAAAAAAAAAAAATGTATTTTTAATAAGAGAATCCGCTTTCCGACCTCGACTTTGTGATATATTCCTGAAAACCGACGCTAGAACAGTGAGGAGGCAATTACAGAGATGTGCAAATACATGTACAACAGATTCTGCGTTTTATTTATTTATAAAGTAATTTTATAGACTACTTCGAAATTTGGGAAGATCCTAAAACTATTTTTCTGTATAAATATTATTTGCCAAAACTTTGTTTATATTTAAAGGAAAAGGGAAAAAAAAAAGGTCTAATGGAAATGGTTAAAATTTTAGATGCTTTGTTTAATTAAAGAAAAACCCAGCGAGTAAACCCCCCCTAAAAGAACCATGAGATGGGCCAACACAGAGACAGTGAATACTGTAGCTGGGACATGGTTTCAAGTAACTTGAGATGTCTCAGTGTTTATTTTCTTCAGAGGACACAGCACCTCACCAAAATACCTTTTAGTTTGCCTCTCTCATCCAGCATAATTGACGGCACGTACAATGAATATTTCGGTAACAGTTAGAAGAAACCCCACCATTCACTCTTTTTCAGCATATAACTACTAGTGGTCTGTTAAATAGCCATTCTATTTCTGTTGTGACGTTACAATTCATTCACCCAATGTACAACCACTGAAATAAAAGGAAGCATTTTAAAAGGAGAGCAGAGTTGGGGCAATCCTTTCTTGTGGTGCGGCTCTGGAAGAGGGGACTGAGGTTACAAAAACAACCAAAAGAAATTAACCCAAAGTGGAAACATTTTATTTTTCTTTTTCTCTTTTACTTTTTTTATTTTTCTTTTCTCTTTCTCTCACTTTTTCTTTATATTTTTCCTTTTTTCTTTCCATTTTCCTCTTTTCCTTGTCTTTTCCTTTTTTGTTTTCCTTGTCTTGTTCCCTACCCTACCCTACCCTACCCTACCCTACCCTACCCTACCCTACCCTACATAGCATGTTTAAGTAATAAATCCTTAAGTGCAATCCCCAGGTGCAGGATACAGGCAGGTGCAGCACAAGGAAGCATGTACTCTTCTGCTGGAGGCAGCATCTGAGGACACAGTGCTGCCTGGCCTTAGTCCTAATCATTTTGTGCCCTTTCTGCCTGCCCCTGCACGCTGAGCTGCAGACAGGCAGTGGTTATCTCAGCAGTGTGGCTCACAGATGCCTAACCATTGGGATTATTTTTTTTTGCCAGCTCATCCTCTGCTTTTTCTTTTTCTTGCCTGCATCTCAGACTATTACACCAACAAATTCTTATCTACTAGCTCCTCTGGGGAGAGCAGCATCGCAGAGGACTTGTGTGCCCAAGGGCAAAGAGTGCCTGGCAAGCTAATGACAGAGGAGGGATTAAAAGGGCTGGCTTCTTGGTTTCTTGACACCAGCTTCTCTGCTCTATTTTTTAAAAATGCTTTAGAGAAAGGGACTACAATTGCCACAGAATCAAAAAAGAGTTTGTGGCATAAATTTGTATGCATTTCGTCAGCATGGGGCTGGTTTGAAAAGAGTCAGAGGTCACAACTGATTTGGAAGACTACCTGGTCAATCAGTCAGGTTGGATGCGCCACAACTGTACTGAACCAGAAGCCTGCTGAGAAGAAGAATGTGGGATGGAGAGGAGATAGAGGGATGGCTTGCAGGGACAGGGGAGGACTGGAGCATAGAGGGCTGCAACGGCACTGCAGAGCAGGAATGACAAGTGATTCAAATTCAACTCCTAATGATTCAGGAGCAGAAACCCTGTCTGCTCACACTTTCTTGTGTCAAACCCCACCCTAGACAGTTGTCAGCTGCCCAGAAGGGTCAGGACATGTTGATTTTTTTTTTGTCTATAAGTTGCTTTGTTTCATGTCAACGTTGGCACTTTTTTGTCAGCAGAGAAGTACTTGTGGGAGCCTTGAGCTTTCAGGAGCCATGCCACACCAGCAGTCTTTGGACACTTCAGCATACAGAGCATATCCCCTTCAGATAATGTCAGTGTTTCCAAAATGAAGCAAGGTACTTCCAGAGAAGAGGCTTTAGAAACCTTTCTTATCTCCCACACAGGTCCTCGTGGAGGGACAGTGGCCACAGCTTTGGTGCCAAAGGCTGCTCCACTCAGTCCCTCACCCCAAGCCAAGCACTGCAGCAGCATTATGTTGCTCAACACGAGCATTGTCTAGAGCAGACAAAAAAGGTCCACACTCAGTGTCTGGCTGTGTAACATCTCTGGCTCCACATAGTGTAGCCATGACTATAAAGCATTCAGTATGCTTTGCTTGATTTTCAGTCCAAAAGACTGAAGTAATCTGAGGGCCAGGGGGTTTTGCAGCCCACTGGAATTAATAGCATGAAACAAAAGGGTATGTGACGTTTGAGGAGTTGGAGCCTGCTGGGATAGATTTGTATGTTTGTATAAAGCAAAGGAAGCCAAAACTAGTTCAGCCTTGCCCATGCGGCATTTTGGGAGTATCTGTGGAACAATGAAAACAGCAGCTGGGTTTTGTTTCAGGAAGTTGTTTCACTCCAGAAGAGAACCTAGGAACAACCCAACATTTTCTGTGTTGTGGGTGATGATGGAAAAAGGACTTGTGGACAAGGCTGTTTGATGGTGTGGTCACTGAATCTTCTGCTAGTAGCATTTGTCACGAGTTCATCGGACCCAAAAAAATGCCTTGCCTAGAACTGCTGAAAACCTTGGCATCTGATCATACACATACCGTGCTCTTTATGCCTGAAATAATTTCTCTACTCGATCCAAGCCTTTTGTCAAGTAACCTGCTTTTATGATGTCATGTAATTGACAGTTCTGGAGGCTTTTTTGCATGGGTCAAGAGGATTTTTGTGGCCGGCATGGGCATGTATGTGAGGGCAATAGCATCTCAGCTGCTGCATTAAAGCAGTTAATATTGCTGGTATTTAATGTATTCAAGCAAATAGAGATAGGTATAGAATATATAGTTAGACTACCTGTGAAATAATAAAATACAGAAAAATCTTATGAGTTCTTACTCTAATTCTGCAATCATAGAAACCATAGAAATTGTAGGAAGTAAGTTACATGATTCATTACATAAAAAGACCTTCTGCTGTAGCAGGGGGAAAAAAACACTACAGAATGTGAAAGGAAGCTGCTGGTGTGAGCTGCTTATGCAATGTTGTGTGGCAGTTGCATTATTTCCACCAAAGCTGCTTCAAGAGTGAGGCTTTATGATGTAGGAAAATGAGTACGGGAAAGACGCCCTGCTCCTCTCGTCTTCAAAGAGATGGATTTGGATACTACTTTTAAGAAAAACAAATTCCAGTGAGTGTCCTGAGTCTTACTGCCACAAAACAAGTCAGGGTGTGGCCTACACAGTGAGTAGTTCCTCAGAGGGTCACCAGACCAAATAGATGCTGGGATGTGGTGGTGACAAGCGTGACCACAATGGTCTGAGGTTCACCAGGGATGCGTGCACAGGTGTGTACCTACACTAAACCTCATCTGTGTTTACATTTGACATGAATGCCTCTCATTTTCATGGAGGGTTGTGAGAAGAACTGCTTTTATTTCCTTGTTTCTTGGTTGTCGCCACCACACTGAATGCGGGTGGAGTACATTCAGAGATGCTAAAGTTGGTAGCTGACAGCACAGCTCAGGACTGCGAGCAAGCAAGTTTTTCACACTTGGAAAGCTGTAAGGGTTGAATCCAGCTTTCTCTCTGTAGCTGTCAAGCGTCGTTTCAGACACTGCAGGGTACACACTTGGCCTAAAGATGCTTCTATGAAGCAGCACATGTCTGGATGGATATCTTGCGTCTTCCAGCCCTATGCAGGTGTCTAATATACCTCAGATGAGTTCAGTGAGTCCCACCTGTTTTCACAAGGGTCTGTCTTAACAATGATTGTGATGGATGTTTAAAAACCATCATGCACAAGAAATTACAAAATCATGAGATAGGCTTATGTGTTCTGACAGTTAAAAATCCTGGTTTTCTCTGTAGGTATTTGGAGTACATTCAGCTTGCATATTTAAGCCTTTCCTCTCCTGCCACAATGCCTAGAAATAAATTTCATGTCACCTAACATGTCCATGTGCTCATGGAGGAAAGCTGAAGAGTACCTCGTCAAATTCTTGAGAAAGGCGTAAAAATTGACAACATGAATTTTACACACTTGGTGAATTCGAGATGTTCTGATCTCCTACCATGTAATAGGGCAGAATGAAGGCATATGGTAACCTTTGGCATGTAATATCCTTTTTTTTTTGGCTTAATCTTCACATGGGCTTTACTCAGTTATTATGCCAGTGAAGGTGTGATGCTGTCAGTATAACTTTGAATGTAATCAGAATGGGATGGGCTGTCCCTGTGGGCACATCAATTGTCCTGTTGAAACAATTCATGTGAAAGAATTGTGCACTACTCTACCCAATGCAGTCATGTTGCTTGAATTTCTCTTTTTTTTGTAAGGCTTGATAACAAGCTGTCTTTGCACAGGCGTTAGGTAGAGCCTACACGTTCATTTCCAGAGGTAAGATAAATAGTGAAAGGCGAGAGTCCGGTTTTGTGTCCTTCCTCAGACCAAATGTGTTCAAAACAAAAGCTATGAAAGCAACTACAAGTAAACCAGGACTCTCATGGAAAAAAGGTGGCCAGCTTTGAGCATGTTTCAGTAGGCTTTCTGACTGCAAAATGTGATAGAAAGTATTTCCCCTTTCTATTGACCTTAAAAGTGATTACTTTATACCTACTTTAAAGGAAATAAATGAGATTGAACCCTTCTAATAGAGAATCACTGCCTTTCTCCATGAATGTGAACTTTATAAGAGCAATCATTGGAGAGGTCTGTGGGCTGATGGCACTGCCCATTCCTCAGCTGTCATCTCAGAACCCATGGTAAGAGCTTATGGGCAGCCATAGAAGCAGACTTACAACTCCTCCTATTGCCTCTGAATTTTTCATTTTATTTCCATTTAAACAGAATAGGATAGGATAGGATAGGCTTAGGATAGGATAGGCTTAGGATAGGCTACAATAGAATTAACCAGGCTGGAAAAGACCTTCGGGATAATGAAGTCCAAACTATCATCCAACACCACCTAATCAACTAAACCATGGCACCAAGCACCCCATCCAGTCTCCTCTTAAACACCTCCAGTGATAGGGACTCCAACACCTCCCTGGGCAGCCCATTCCAATGGCCAATCACTCTTTCAATGAAGAGCTTCTTCCTAACATCCAGCCTGAACCTCCCCTGGCACAGATTGAGACTGTGTCCTCTTGTTCTGGTTGCCTGGGAGAAGAGACCAACCCCCACCTGGATACAACCTCCTTTCAGATAGTTGTAGAGAACAATAACGTCTCCTCCGAGCCTCCTCTTCTCCAGGCTAAGCAACCCCAGCTCCCTCAGCCTCTCCTCATGGGGCTTGTGCTCAAACCTTTCCCCAGCCTCGTTGCCCTTCTCTGGACACGTTCCAGCAACTCAACATCTTTCCTAAACTGAAGGGCCCAGAACTGGACACAGGACTAAAGGTGTGGCCTAACCAGTGCTGAGTCCAGAGGCACAATGACCTCCCTGCTCCTGCTGGCCACACTGTTCCTGATACAGGCCAGGATGTCATTGGCCTTCTTGGCCACCTGGGCACACTGCTGGCTCATGTTCAGCCTACTATCAACCAGTACCCACAGGTCCCTTTCTGCCTGGCTGCTCTCCAGCCACTCTGACCCCAGCCTGAAACACTGCATGGGGTTGCTGTGGCCAATGTGCAGAACCCAGCACTTAGATGTGTTAAATCTCATGCCCTTGGACTCTGTCCATCTGTCCAGCCTGTCAAGGTCCCTCTGCAGAGCCTCTCCTACCTTCTGACAGATCAATGCCTGCCCCCAGCTTGGTGTTGTCTGCAAATTTACTGATGATGGACTCAATTCCCTTGTCCAGATCAACAATAAAGATAATGAACAGGATGGTGCCCAGCACTGATCCTTGGGGCACACCACTAGTGACTGGCTGCCAGCTGGATGTGGCACCATTCACCACCACTCTCTGGGCTCGGCCCTCCAGCCAGTTCCTAACCCAGCACAGAGTGCTGCTGTCCAAGCCACGGGCTGACAACTTGGCCAGGAGTTTGCTGTGGGGGATGGTGTCAAAGGCCTTGCTGAAGTCCATGTAGACTACATCCACAGCCTGCCCCTCATCCACTAGGCAGTCACCTGATCCTAGAAGGAGATCAGGTTGGTCAGGCAGGATCTGCCCTTCCTGAATCCATGCTGGCTGGGCCTGAGCCCTTGGCTATCCTGTAAGTGCTGTGTGATTGCACTCAAGATGACCTGTTCCATAATCTTGCCTGGCACTGAGGTCAGGCTCACAGGGCTGGAATTCCCTGGCTCCTCCTTCTGGCCCTTCTTGTGGATGGGCATCACACTGGCCAGCTTCCAGTCATCTGGGACCAATCCAGTGAGCCAGGACTGTTGAAAAATGACCAGCTCATCTGCCAGCTCTCTCTGCACCCTAGGATGGATTCCACCTGGTCCCATGGACTTGCGGGGATCCAAGTGGCTAAGGAGGTCTCTAACTACTTCCTCTTGGATCATGGGGGAACTATACTGCTCCCTGACTCCATGTGCCAGCTCAGAAGACCAGTTGTCCGGAAGACAACCTATCTTGCTAGTAAAAATGGAAGCAAAGAAGGTGTTAAGTACCTCTGCCTTTTCCTCATCTTTTGTTACAATATTGCCCTCCATATCCACTGAGTGGAGGTTGTCCTTGCCCCTCTTCTTGCCATTAATATATTTGTGAAAGGAGAGAGCAGAGAGGAGGCAGTCTAGAAGGTTCTTGGAGTGTATAAAGGATAGCTTCTTATCCCAGTTGCTGTGTGAGCCTAGCAGGGGTAAGGCTTTGCTTGACTTTCTTTTTACAAGCAAAGAAGGGCTGGTGGGAGATGTGGTCACTGGAGGCTGTCTGGGGTCCAGTGACCATGAGATAGAGTTTTCAATATGTAGTCAAGCTAAGAGGGGCAGCAACATGGGATGGGGAAGCCTGAACTCCTTCTAGTCCAAATTTACTTGGAATTTGAGGAATTTTTTTGTTGGTGTTTTTCTCCCCAACTTATTTCTTAGATTGATCATGCATCCTTTGTAGCTTGTAAGGGGCAGGCTACTTACATTTCAAGTCTCCTTCGGTCATTGTTAAATGCACGTTTCACATGTGCTCTTTTGTCTTCCAAATTATTTCCTCTTACTCATCACAGAACCTACTCTGCAGCAACATATTTCAAATATTCTGCTTTATGAAGTATAAGCCAAATAATAATTTAAACAACATACAGAAAGCACATAAGACAGGAAACCAAATTATCAGCCAACTTTCTTACTTGCAACCACTCCATTTGCCAGATGCAGTAAGTATTTATACAGCTGTCTAAATGGTAGCGATAGTTTTCTTCTAAGCATCCTTTTCTAGGTACAGGAAGAACAGAAGTATGTTTTTACCACAAAATTTAGGCCTTTTGCATTCAGCCTCAAGCTTCCTGTATAAGCAAACAGAGTGGCTGAGGCTTTGCTAGAGGGCAACAACAATCAACTTCTACGCAGGATTGCCTCTTCTGAAGCCTTCTCAGCCCAGCTGCCTATGGAGATACCTAGAGTGACCCCCAGCCCCATAAAGCCACAGCATTCCTGCGCCGAGAGAGCCTTGCTCTAACATTCACTTGAGCTTCTCTCCTGAGCACAGTCCACCACAGGGAACCCCCTGCTGCCTGCCAGCTTCTGTGCCTTTATTTTTGCTTGTGGGTTTTTTTCCAGAGCATCTTGTTCTTCTTTTCTCCCTTTCATTCTGGAAATGACATAGGCTTTTTTACCATCATGTGGCTGAGGAGGAGCACATTTCAATCCTCCCACTATTGCAGTGCTTGAATGGGTCATTTAGCCCCATTTGTTGCAATGAATTGATTTCTCTTGCCAGCACATAGTGAGCATGCAGCCTGAAAGGCAGGAGATTATTTGTGACCTGTTCTGCAGTAAACAGATACCTTTCCCCACTGCTACATATGAACATTAATATGAAACCTTTACTGCACAGAGAAGCTTCCGGGGCGGGGGGAAGTCCTCTTGCTACTTATGCGAAGTCCTGTCTGAACTTGTGCATACAAGCTTTTCTCTTCACCCACTTCATTCTGCTGGCCTACCTTAGAAGACCTTTGGATCCAAATGAAGAGACATGCTGCTCTTGACCACACACAGAAGTTCCATGCAAGCGTCTGAAAGCTTGTGTGAGAGGAACTTCTGGTGGGACTGACCAGCGATCTTCATTTTCCTAACTAAAGGGACTGGAAACAAACCCTGCTTCAGCAGCAGAAGCAGCTCTCTGCTGCAACTATTTTGTCAGAGAAATCTGCCATTCTTTCACAGCAAATGCTGTCCACAGGAAAGGTTTTGATGAGAGCTCACAGGTATGGTGGATGTGGTGGAAGTAAAATGGAAAGCAGAAACCGTAGAGCAGTGAGGGGACATTGTACAGTGAGTGCCAGTAGGGATTCCTTTTCAAGTGGAAATCAAACGTGGGGTAATTATTCTCTTAGTTACCTCTCACTTCCACCTATATCAGCTATTTGGTCTGAAAGACGTTTTATGTCCTTTCTTGCTTCTTTTTACTCTCTTTGCTTGAATTTTTAGCCATAATGCAGATGATCCTCTGTGATATGAGGCCAGCCTTCAGGATTTGGTGAATGCAGCAGTGTGGTGGGTTGAAATTTCCTACCCCCAACATTAAATTTGCCAGACCAGCTCAGTTGGAAGCAAATGAAAGCTGCATTTACAAGCAAAACTACGCTCTCCAGTGGAATGCAATGAATATGTACAAATATACTGGATTTACAAAAGTTACAGGTATTTACAATTAATGAACAGCACAAGGACCGCCCTGGCCAAAGACCAGGGGAAGCTACTAGCTTCTCCCTTCCCTGCCTCCTCCCCTACCACCCTGTACACAAGGGGCAAGAGACACAAGCAGAGAAGTTAATACCAGTCACAACAAAAGCAGTGCAGCCAAGGTCAAGCAGAAGGAAGTTAGTGTCTCCCAGAGCGAAGAAGCCAGAAGAGAGGAGGATTGTTTTGGAACAACTAGTTTAAGTCCCTTATCTCTTCCAATGGGATTGTTTAGGACTGTCATTGTTTTCCTTCTGACACACAATAGTGATTTATTTACATTTTACTGCTTTCTGTTAAAGACCTGTGAAAAATTTTCATAGCCCAAAACTACCACAAGCAGGTACATTCCTCTTGGTAACTACCAGAGGAACTGTTTCCAAATCCAAGTTTCCTGTGCAATATAATTTTTCTTATTTAAATAAAGAACTCTGGTGGTGCCACTCAGCAGCATCTCTCTAATGCAAAGTGAAAATTGTCTCCTCCTGACAAAGCTTTTCTGCTTTTCTCAGAAAATGATTCCCTTAGAATTAAACATTAGTCCATCCAAGTGCCTAAAATCAATCATCATTTTATATTCAGTTGAATCCTTTAAACAAAATATCCCAATGAAGCTGCTCTAGTTTACCTCCCCTTACTCTTACTATTATTAGCTCACAAGTACTGCAGAGAGAAACCAATGTCTCTCTTATTTTTTAGTGTCTTTCTAAACTGTATCTGGATGTGGTTTTGTGCTCCAGGAGTCCATGCACTTGAGCCAATTTGCAATAAAACTGATAACAAACGTTAGGAAATTTTTTTTCCACTCCGAGTGTGACAGAACACTGGAACAGGCTGCACAGAGGGGTCGTGGTGTCTCTTTCTCTGGAGATATTCACGCCTGGATGTGTTCCTGTGTGACCTACTCTAGGTGATCCTGCTCTGGCAGGGGAGTTGCGCTAGATGATCTTTTGAGATCCCTTCCAATCCCTAGCATTCTGTGAAATCAGCTCTGGTAGAATGTAGATGATTTACTACAGGAATGTTCTACAGTCTATTGGCAGAGCTGGAGACAATAGGAGGCTCCCAAGGAGAGGATATCCTCCACAGCCCAGGTCATCCTGAGCAGTCTGGTACATTAAACAAGGCCAAGTGCAAGGCCCTGTACCTGGGTCGGGACAACCCCCAGTATGAACACAGGCTGGGGATTACTGTCATTAGAGAGCAACCCTGCCAAGAAAAGTTTGGGATACCGGTGGATGAAAAGCCAGTCATGAGCCAGCAATGTGAGCTCACAGCCCAGAAAGGCAATCATCTCCTGGCCTTCATGAAAAGAAGATGAACAGCAAGTTGAATGAAGTGATTCTCCCTCTCTGCTCTGGTGAGGCCTCACCTGGAGGAGGTGTCTAGCTCTGGAGCCTTCAACACAAGAAATACATGAACCCTCCAGAGGAGGGTCACCATAAATGATCAGAAGGCTGGAACATGTCTGCTTTGAAGAAAGGTTGAGAGAATTGGGGTTCTTTAGTCCGGAGAAGAGAAAGCTCTGGGGAGACCTTATTGTGGCCTTACAGGACTTAAAGGGAACCTACAAGAAAGATGGGGACAATCTACAAGCAGGGCCTGGTGTGACAGGACAAGAGGTAATGGTTTTAAAGGAGGGTAGATTTAGACTAAATATACAGAAAACATTTTTTTCATGATGAGGGAAGTGAAACACTGGCACAGGTTGCCCAGATAGGTGTTAGAAGCTCCATCCCTGGAAACATTCAAGGTCAGGTTGGACAGGAGACTGAGCAACCTGTTCCTGCTCACTGCAGGGCAGGTTGGACTAGATGACCTTTAAAGGTCCCATCCAACCTAAAACACTGATTCTATGATTCCTGTGGCAGAATCCCAATGGTCTCACCAGCTACCCTGTTCCTGCACATGCAAAATAGTATCACTGTTCAAAATAAACCTAAAGACCACTAACTTTTGGGGTCAGCAGTAGCAGGATCCCCCTGAAAAGCTAGTATGAAGTCTGTGGTCTCTGCAGTAAATCCTGTTGCCTACTCTGTGTTGGGATTTCTTCTGCCAAATTTCTGGTGGATGCTAGTGCTGGCTGCCCTGGAGCTATTCCCTTCCACTGTGTTTATTTCTTGCAAATTGTGGCAGAATTAGACTACATGCAAAGACAAAAATGTAGAAGTGTCTACCACTTCTAGAAAACACCCTTGTGAGGGACCCAGGGGAGTGGGTGGGTATTACAGGGCCTGTTCAACCAGCCAGGTTTTGAAGGAGTTGCCTCAGCTGCAGCCCCTTCAGAAGCCCAAGACTGTTTTCAAATCACTAAAATTAGAAAGAATAGAATAGAATAGAACAGAAGTTGAAAAAGACCTTTGAGGTCATGAATCAAACCTATCATCCAATACTATAATACTATCTAATCAACTAAACCATGGCACCAAGCACCCCATCCAGTCTCTTCCTAAACACCTCCAGGGACGACTCCACCACCTCCCTGGGCAGCCCATTCCAATGGCCAATCACTCTTTCTATGAAGAACTTCTTCCTAACATCCAGCCTAAAATTATGAAGGCTGGGGGCCTAAAAGGTTCATTAGCTCCCATGGGGCACCTATAGACCTTGGAGGCAGCTGAGGTGGGGTGAGGTTTACCTGCCATGTGCTTGTTTCTGCACTGAACTCTTCTTGGTTATTAGTGGCATCTGCTCTGCTACTGTTCCTGGCAGTGAAGGTGCTGCCAAAGCTCCTGTCCCTTCAGAAGTGAGACCTGGCTGGATTTGTGTGCCTCAGGCCCCCAGCTTTGCAACTGCCCTGCTAACTTAATGCTAGTGGTACAGGCTTATGTGTCCAGTTGCTCACCCAGCTCCACCAAGCAGCAAAAGCTCTTCAGCCCCTCCCAGTGTCCCTCCACATGTCCTTGCTGTGTGGGCACAAGGAACAGGGCTTGTGTTCTTCCCATGTTAGGAAACGCCTGATGCTTTCAGAGCATTTTGTACCCGTTCAGGGGCAAACTGCACATTTGTTTTGATGAAATGAAAATAGCTGGAGGTTTGTGATGATAGCAGCCTGCAGCTACGCCTGCTGGCACAGCAAACCTGCTGCGTCTGCCACAGGGAGAAATTGCTGTGTGCTCTGCTGCTGCTGCCAGGAGCGTCCCTGGCAACTCACAGACCACTGCCTTTTTCCTCTGGGTAACACTCAGATTGGCACATTTTGCCAGTTCTCACCTTCTAAGGGTTTGGTTCAGCACTTCCTCTTTTATCTCAGGGGAAAAAGAGAGTATTTTTCAAAACCCTATTCCTCAGGCTTTTACATTCCTAACAATTTAGCTTGCCCACTTTTGTCCCTGTGTATCCATCTACACAGCCACTGCAGACTGACACAACTGGACAGGTAGAGCTGGTGGGAACCTACCATTTAATTTGGCTTGTCTTCACACAAATGAAGCATCTGCATGGACACAAGGAGAGTGCTGCAGCACTCCAAGAGCAGCACTTCACCCATTCAGTTTTAGCCCCTGGAGCATATGAATGTTGTTGCCATCATTCCTCTTTTCTCCATCTACTTCCTCATCACTCCAGTGGCAAGTGAGGGGCTTGGAGGAAAAAGAGTTTTTTTGTCCTTCCAGAGGCTCCCAGGAGAAGGGTTTACTCCTCACTTCCTATTGAAAACCTCTGCCACTGCCTCTTTTGGCTACAAAAATGTGCATGCCAGAAAGGAGACTCCCTTCAGCAGTTTTGCCATCTGCGAGTCAAAAATGGCAACACCCTGGTTAGGGTTTTGCTGGGGAGACATACAGAGCTGCTGAAGGCTCCCTTCTCCCCTCTGCTGTTTCATGCAATGCTGCTTAAATCAAGGAGCAACATGTAAACATGGAGCAGGACGGCACCAAAAGCATTATTTATTGACCCTGGCAGGTTGAAAGCTCTGGTATTTATGCAGTGGTCCCACGAATCCCAGAGGTCATCTCCTTGGGTCACATAAACCAATGCATCTTTTAGATACTGGAGTTTATGACAATTCATGGCAGCCGAGACTCTGGCTGGAGATTTTTAAGGCTATGGAAAATACTGCAGCTAAGATTATTCTTGTTCTTTATTTCCCTTACGGGTTGTTAAATGGACATTTCCTCTAATCAAATGGTTCTATGTAACAATGTATCAGCATCAGTGACAATCAATTTCTTAGGTGCCAGCTACAATACCAAAATTAAGGAAACAAAGCGCAAGAAGAGTTGGAAATAGTGTGTTGAACCAAAACATACTGCTCTGTCTTTTCTTTGCAAATAGGCTGGGGGGGGTTGTGTGCATTAACTATATTATCATCATCTTCATCTGCAGGACTATGTAATATATAACATGAGAAAATATTATTTCCTGCTTAAACAGGCTGATTTGTGTGGTTAAGAGAACATTACAGGGCCACAGTGATCAGTAGCTGCTGCTCATATCTCCCTCTGTGCAGTTACCTGAAATACACATCTGAAACAGGTGTGGGCCATGCCAGCACAGTGGTTACATACAAATAACCATAGCTAATATACATACACACTTGTATAACCTTCAAACAAGACAATGAAGCTCCAGAATCAAGCATAGCCCTGTGGGGAGCATGGGGACACATTTATTGCCCCTGTACACACACACCCCCCAGGCTGCATTGCCACAGTCCCCACACGTGCAGTTAGCCCTAATAAGAACTGCAGCCATACCTACAGCATGGTGAAGACATAAAGGTATAGTGCTCTTCTGGATGTATCACCATCTGACACATAGCACATATGTTCCTGGCTGATTTGGAGCTAGTACTGGCTTGGTTTCTCTTCCTCCCACATTAAACTGCAGCTATTTCTTCTTGTAAGAAATTATTCTGGAGATCTATATGGTTATTTTCTAGGGTTTCTTCCAAACATCTTTTAAATTACTTCAGGGATACAAATCCCCCACTGTATCCCATTAGAGACTGCAGCTGAAAAGCTATGTAAGAGTAAGATAATGTTTTTCAAACACCTGAATAACTTAGGGGATCCTGAACCACCTTCTCAAGTGATTTAGGCATCGGAGGCAAAGAGCCATGGAGTGATACTGCAGGAAATCCCTACATGAAATGTCCCTTACCCTGTGCTCTTCCAGCTCAAATGTGGATTGATTTATTGCCAGCTCTCGTCCAGCAAGCAGCATTTGCTACATGCCTTGCACATGACAATGTATCTTTGGACCACCACCTTCCACAAGTCCTCCCTGGGTAATTATATACTCTCCAGGTGATCTGCTGCCTGCACATTAGCTTTCCCTGCTGAAACTACTGGAAATGGCCTATTAAAATGTTGTGGTTTGGGGTTTTTTAAATCTTAAAAAATGACTGACATAAAGCAAGGGATCAGCTAAGCAGCCTCCAACAGATACTGCCTACAGACTTGCCCTTGCCTTCAGGTGTCCTTGCACAGTACTAGGGTAAGCAACACTGGACCACTAAGCAGGAAATCCAACCAAAGAACACCATGCCAGCGTGGCACTGAACCTCCACAAACTCACTCACTCCCTTATCAAGGCGCAAGGACCACTGCATGGCTTCAGGTCCCAAAACTGCAGCTATGGAGTGAGTGCAGTGAACTGAATACTGCAGCCCCACATCTTCAGACTCAAGGTGGATCTGCCCCAGGGTTCCCGTAGGTGTCTGTGGCTTCTCTGTATTTACACTGGAGACAACAGTAAACACAATTCCAGACTTGCAGGGGACTGTAATTAGATGTTCTTTATGGTCCCTTCCAACCCATACCACTCTATGATTCTCATGTCTTCTTTCCTTTGCATGGATGCAAATCAGGAATATAATTTGTAAGCAATCTGTAATTTTGATCACAGGATACATCTGATGACATAGCCATGCAAATTTTAGGAAGCAAAAGTAAATCTAAGAAATAGATACAATGACATGTATTATTAGGGCTTTCTTTATTGAACATCTAGATTTTACTAACAGCTGCCTGGCTGTTAGTAAACAAGCAGTAAACAATGGCTGTTGAGGCGAGTTATATCCCACCCCACGAGAAAACTGAGTCATCACAATTTTTACCTACATGGTGTTTCTTTTTCAGTGGGGGCACGATCAGTGGTATAGCCATACCTAAACAGGCAGCAAGTTTTTGCAGATAGGAGTTTCTCGGGTCAAAGAGTCCAAATCCACCACTACCTAGAGAGGCAGATGGAGCAGGGCAGATTAAGTTACTAATTTCAAGTTTAGTGAGTATGTGCTATCTATGCTAGCTGGCTCAGGTCTCAGTACTCTGCATTGCCATCACTTTTGTGATCACAGAGCAGATACCTCTAAGCTGTACCTGATACACACTGTTGCTGAACTTGCTAAAAATCCATTTTCTTATGTAATAACAGTAAAGATAACAGATTCTTATTGGATTATGGAACAATCCAGCAAACAATCAGGAACTGGTGTGTTACATCTGTTGGAACAGATGCTGCTTATTAGATCTGAGAATGATACAAAGCTAAGGAACCACAAGTACGTTGGAGGACAAAACCAGAATTAAAAATTGTCTTAACAAATTGTGGGGGGAAAAGAGAGTTTGAAAACTACAATGTAACTCATGGAAGGCAACTGCAAGGTACTGGATTTAGATAAGGCATCTCTTCTAAGAGATGCCCTGTGACAGGACAAGGGGCAATGAGTGCAAGCTGGAGCACAGACGGTTCCATGTGAACATACAGAAAGACTTTTTCACTGTGAGGGTGACAGAACACTGGAACAGGCTGCCCAGAGAGGTTGTGGAGCCTCCTTCTCTGAAGATATTCAAAACCCACCTGGATGTGTTCCTGTGTGACCTGCTCTAGGTGATTCTGCCCTGGCAGAGGGGTTGGGTTAGATCATCTTTCAAGGTCCCTTCCAACCCCTAATGTTCTATGATTCTATGATTTGCTTTACAAACAAGATGAGCAAAAATTCTTCAGGCAGGGGCTGGGTGGGAGAGATTACAGATCACAAGGTTAACACAAATTAACTCTACTATGGTTTTGTTGTAAAGAGAAGTTCCAAGTTACACCAATAGGCACAAACAGAGGCCTACCCTACCAAGAAGGCAAGTGCATCCTACCTACTCAGCTGAAGTACTGTGTCCAGACTGGATGCCCTGCTTCAGGAAAACAAGGCTTTAATCAAAAAAACTCCAGTGAAGATGAAAACTTCATCAAAGGTCTAGATAGTATTGCCTATGGCACTTTAATTCTGGAGAAGACCAAGGGGGAAAGATTATATTAAGGTTCCTTAAAGTCTGCTGAAAAGGGTACATGGTGCTTTGTGATCCAAGTGAACTGGACAAAGAGGGGAATCCAAGCTGAAGCTCAAACTAACACAGTGACGCACAGCAATACGTTGCTTAAGCTGTGGTGGCATCTCCATTGCATGAAGCGTTCAGGAAGTGGCAGGTGTCCATCAGGACTGAGCCTGATGCACTGAAATTGCATCTCAGGAGAGCATGACCTATGTGATCTCTTGAAATCCACTCATCAGCTGATTTTTTTTCTGTGGCTCTAGAGTATTATTCATTTGTAGCTGCTCATGGCAGTGACCTTGAGATTTCTGAGTAAGATACTTCAGTGCTGTTTCCCTGTAAGGGTAGACATAGCCTTTTTCACGTGTGATTTCAGAAACAGAAAGCTATACCAAGCAGTAAGTGTTCATGATGGGATATTGAGATGTGATACAGACAAAAAAAGTGCAAATGATAGACTTCTAACCACACATTGGTGGCAGTTTTGTACCAGAATGAAGAAAATACCTGTATTGGGTTGAACTGAGCTGGAATTAATTCTCACAGCATCTTTCTAGTGCTGTGATTTTTGCAGCAGTAGTTGATAACACAGCAGTGTTTTGGCTACTGATGAATCCAGTATCCAGGCTGTGTCCTTTCAACATCTCCCTGCCCCAAGAGTACATTGAGGGGTGGGCAAAATCTTGGGAGGGGACACAGCTGAGCCAGCTGACTCAGACTGGCCAAAGAGGTATTCCACACCATATGCCATCAGCTCAGGTATAAGAAGGAAGTGAAAGAAGGAAGTGTGGGGATTCGTCCATGGCGTCTATCCTCCCAAGGAACCACCAAGCTTAGAGAGCCCTGCTGCCCGAGACCATTGTCCTGCTGGTGGGAAGTAGAGACTGACATCTCTCTCTCTGCTTTTTTGCTTCCGCACAGTCAATTGCTGTTTGCTTATTAGTGTTATTAAATTGCTTCTATCTTACTCCTGGCTTCTGTTATATTTTCTTTCCCTTCTTCCCCTGTTCACTTAAGAAGGGGAGTGATAGAGTGGCTTTGGTGGGCATCTGGCCTCCAGGCCAGAGCCAAACCACCACAATACCAATCACATAACTGAAAAACAGAATAGTACTGAATTCCTTCCTACAAATCCTCAAACTGCAGCAATAGTCCCACGAGCAGTGACTGAAAAATGAGGAATGATGGTGTGTTGGAGATCAGTGGTCCTGTGCTAACTGGATGAGAGAACATTGTGGAGTGATACAATGAGGAGCTAGGGCAGAAGTTAGGCTATCTAGTTTCCCTGTCAGAGCTAACGTACGTTGAAAGTATGGCCTTGGGGAAGAAGAGTTGTGAGGACACTACATTAAAAAGAGAAGGAAGGCAAGAAGCCACCACATGAGGAAGTTAGCAGCATGTACAGAACCAAGAATTAAAACACCATGAAAAAAAAGTGACCAAAAGATAACCCTCTTGCTGCATTGCTGCATCAAACGCTTTCCTTAAGTAAATACAAAGTGTTATGTATTTTTTCCCTCACTGCTGAGTAACTGGTAAAAATATCCAAGTGTGAGAACATTATTTGGAAGACAAAAGGAGAAACAGAAAAAGGAAAAACTAGCAGACACTGACCACAAACTGTCACAGAGCAGTTCTGGCAGATTCAGTCACCTAATACACCCACTATGTTCCATCCCAAACCCCATCAGGAAACCTTGACGGAATCTGCCCCAGAGCAGACCTGTATGAATGCTTCTGGAATCATTCTGGAAAATCTGATTTTATGGATTTGCATGGTGTCTTCTGAGTAGTACCCAAATTATTTTGCAAGAATCTACCTGAAGTTGTATCAGCCCTCACAGAAGTCCCAAGAGGAAATGCAAAGAGAGGCTAGAGCCTCAAGCAAATGAACTGTGGCTCTTCTTTAAAGTAGCATATGCATACCTTCCACCTGTAGGATAGGCCTCCCACTGTAACACAGCTCTGAAGTTTGCTTGGAAGCAATAGTCACAGGGTGGCATTCGTGTACAATGAGGACCTATGGAAGAGTATAAGGGCTTTGCACACTTCACAAACTCAGTTCCTTTTTGGTTTTCCCTTGTATGAATCTTCTTTCCAGGATCAGAATTACTGAGCTATTTTTATTCCAGTCACTGTTGCCAAAGCTTCCAATTTCAAGACAAAATAACAGTATTAGGTCTTCTTAAAGCACAACAGACTCCTGGCTTCTGTTAAAAAAACCCCAAACATTTAATGTATGAGGAAGCAGCGAACAGAAGCAACATCTAAAGAATAAAAGGCAAATCCAATAGTCGGTGTTGGGATGCAAACCCTCATGATTTTCAGGCCTTTAATGTTTATCTTTGAAAGCTAGTGGATAGCAACTCCTGTGTTGATAATGATCATATATAAAGCTCATGATTTCTGAAACACTCAGTTAAAATTTCCTGTTCTGTTAATTAGAGGTTGGGCTCAACAAGCTCCTGTAAGTGGGAAATCCAGAAGACAACCTTCAGGTAGAAAGAGACAAGTTACTCTACAGGTGAGACCTGCCTCCCCACACCTAGATCCCCAAGTTACCGCCTATCTACATCTGCACATTCATTGTGGGAGGGAACGTGTGCCCATGCTTGAGCTGGGTACATTTGTCCAGCTACTTGTTTACAGAGGAAGGGTCAGTGTTTGCTAACACACTGACTGCTAAGTCTTTTTCAGGGGATCTCATGTTCCTCACGCAGTGGCCATCAGTCTTAAAACCTAACACTCTGTTGTTTCCCTTAAAACCTGTCACTCCTCAGAAATCATTCAGGGGTCTTTCACAGTTTAATCTGGATACTTTGCAGAGAAATGAGTTTTACTGCCTAGAACAGATGATGTAAATCCAAACATCCAAAATGAATGCATCTGTTCAGACATTCACCAAAATGACCTGCTCAGTTTTAGGCCATGTACTGAACTGACTGAAGTTATGACATGATTACTCAAGATGAAGATTGAAGGCTGCTCCTTTTAAGAAAATACATATAAAAGAAATAAATGTGAAAAATACATTGGAAATCTTATGTTAATTTACAGTGTAACTAGCAGTAATTAAAGCATCTTCTGATTTAATTAAGTTCTGAGTATTTTGCTCAAAATAACCATGTAAAAAGAAAATAATGCTGTAACTGTAATTTTAATTGATGCCTACAAAATCTAATAGTTATGAAATACAAGTCCCTGGTGCTTACACTCTGGTTATTAAAAACAAAGAGTTAAACTTATTTCAAGTCTGACTCGGGGGAAAAAAAATGTCTGTGACTTGTGACAGATATTGCAAGACTTTTGTAGCTTAATAAAACCAAACTATCATTATCTTCATTTTCACTTAAGTCCTGCAATTGAATTTATGTATTCATCATTATCACGAGAAACAGTCAAATGGAATAATAAATTAGCTGGGTTTAGTTTATTTTACTGTGTTTCTTTTATATCCTGAAACTGATTTCCCCTGTTTTGAAGCTGCATCTAAATGACAACTATTTAACTTGATTTTGTTGGCAGATTAGTATTTCTTACAAAAATAGATACACAACTGAAGCTTTTCATTAAAATTAGTGACACCAGCAAGCTTTCCTGCTTGCTTTTATAGGAAGCAAAAGTTCATTGTGAAATGCTATAATACACCAACAGAAGTCCACAAAAACACCCCTAAACACAGGTTACAAGCTAAATCTTAACATTTTCACTTAAATTTCTTGGTGCTTTGGGGAACAGTTCAATCAAAGTTTCATTCTTAATAAAAAGAGGGGCCAGGAGCAATTATTCTTTTTAAATTTAACCACCATCTTCAATTAAACACAACAATCTTATTATGTGACAGGGATGGCTACCTGACTGCATAGTAGTTAAAAAAAACCAACAGCCCTACCCCTCAACAAACGATCCCCTTACTTCAAATGGTTAGTCTGCAATGTCAGGAAAGAACCTTAATAAAATTATAACAGCAGAAAGCTGCCCCATTTGCAGAGCTACCAAACTGGTCATCCTCTGAAATAAGTCCACAGGACTGAAGCCTTAAGGCTCCTTTCTGCTTAGAAAAGTAAATTATGCCTGAGAAGACCTCTACTGTCTCCATCTCTTTCAAACTGTAAAAACAAAAAAAAACACCACCACAACCCTGTGGACTGGAGCACACAATTCAAAGTGGCAGGTATGGCAATTTGATGAGGATCTACTGGTGGAGCCACAGCAGTTGTGTTCACACTTGTGCTCTCTAGTTGTAAGGTAAAATGCATTAACTGAATCTCATTCTGCCGGAATGTGATCTAGTTTGTTTTCCTTCACAGCACAAAACAGTCTATTGGGAAGCTATAGGTAGGGGCTTACACTGTTTCAAGCTGAGAACAGCATTAACTCTGTTCCTCTTTCATACTTGAGTCCCTGGCAATTAACAGTTCTAAGCCAGTTTGCATTTCTAGTCCAGATTGACTTTCTGCAAATCAAGTTCAGTGAGCTGATATGGCCCAGCACAAGTGTAAGACAGATAAAGGCAGTGTGGGTCTGGACAAAGTTGAGGAGCTAACATGGCAAGCAGGCAAGGTCTGCTTACAATCCCACAGAGTCACAGGAAGTGCAAAAGACCATTTCAGATTTTGGCTTCCTGACTTTAAACACACCTAAGTGAAGGCTATATGTAATTTAAACTGAAGAAAAAAAAAGAGTTGCCCACTCAACACTTCTGATCAGCTGGTTTAAGATCTCCCTACTCAGCATGCTTGACTTCTGGGAATCCAAGTGCTAGTCTCAATTTTACCAAGAATTTCCCAGCTCTTACTTCAGCTTTGTGAACTGCCTTCTCAAAATCAAGTAAGAGAATTAAAGCACAGCAATGATGACTGCCATCACACTTACTACACTCAGTAGAACATCTGAACTTCACCCCGTTAGTTTACCAGCTTAGATTGCTAAACCCAGGATGGAACTGTTAACCTCAACCAATGACTGCAATTCATCACTGAAAATTTTGACTGTGATCTTACAAAGAGGTCTATGGAGAGTTGCTATCTCATCTTTGCAGGAGCACCCCTGATTTCTGTAAGGCTTAACACAAACACAAAAGTCATCTCTCTCACTCAGAGGTCATGTTAGGCTTCACCAGAACAAAAGCACATCTACTATACTTTCAAAACCAGGTGCTTAGATTTCCTTGAGAATCCAAAAAAAAAACCAGCAAGGGAAAAACAAAACAACACACACACACACAAAAACCCAAACAAACAAAAAACACACAAAAAAACCCCAACACACAAAAAGCAAATCCAAACTGCCTGCAAGCAGTGAAGTTAATGCAACCTAGCTTCTGCAATGTGCTTTTTCAGCAACAGCAAGTTAATTCCATTTCCACACTCTACCAGGCTGGAGACAGTGCTTGCCACTGATACTGTTACTACTGATGAATTAGCAAACCGTGGCTTTGGAATGAAAAGAAATGTTAGAGGCTTTGTTCCTCTTTCACACACTTAGTCTAATGAACAGTCAGAGGCTACAAGAGCTAGCAATAAACATACAAAATGTATGTTGGTTTCTGCATAAGATAAAAATTCAGTATTGAGAAACTCAAACCCATCATAAACCAGTGTGGTTAGTTGCAGGCTGCTGAGGTTTGAAATAAGGTAGCTTGATGCAAGACATAAAAAGACTTGAGAAGTGAGCAATAAAAGTGAAATTCTAAATCTTAGGAAGCCAGCAAAAAACAGCTATACAGCACAGAGGGACTAAGTGACTCCCAAGTCTCTTGTGAGAAGCTGCAAAATAAGTCACATTGGAAAAGCATGCTGTGGACCAAGATGTTTGCCTGGCAAGCCTTGCCCAATTCATTTTTATTTTTTTTGTGGCAGGAAGTTCCTCTTCCCTCAAAGTTTACTTCTTTTCCCCCTTGCCCATGTTGGTAAAGAAAAGCAGAAGTATAAGCAAAGTACATAAAAGTGTGTCAGCACCTAAACAGTTGCACGTTCTCCACCTCATTAGAAGTAGCTCCAAAAAAAATTGATCTTTTGGTTTTAGGCCTGAGCTTTCCAGGCTTATTAGCTTGATTTTCAACACTGTTGTTCTTCCCAGATTAATGAGAATCAGCCATGGGTGAAGGCCAGAAAAACAAGGCAATGGTAGGGTGCTCAGCCTCACAAGTGGACAAATGTTCCCCCAAAAGCCAGAATTATGTCTACCACTCAAGAATTTGCAGCTAGATTTGGAAATATGCAAGAATAGAACAGTATCAAATGCAATCCCAGGACTGCAGTCCTTTTCTGACAGATTTTGGAAGGTACCTGAAAAACTGACTAAAGCTTTGGATGAACCTTAAGCATCTAACGGAAATAAAGCCTTTTGTCTCTGTATCAAACCATCCAAAATAGTGATATTTAAGAGGGGGTGGGGGGAAGGGTTAAGGAGTCTGCCTCATAGTAGGAAGATGAGCATACAAATGTGTCATTCCAGAGTGACATTGGTCTCCAAAAGAAATTGTTCATGTCACCTCATTGGCCATATTTATTTTTGCTACTGTTTAGATGAAGTGTCTTTCTCAAACTGTACCACTATCTTTCCTGACCCTCTATCAAAAGAGGATGAGAAGACACTCGTTAGTAACAAACACCTAATGGAACGCCTTGCAAGCACACACCAGCACAACAATCACTGTATACTCAAAGGGAGCGTTCACAGATTGTATGCATTAGATTTTATGCATCCCGTTTACTTTCGTGTAGACGAGTGGGATTGACAGGGTGGCCCCGGGCCCTCCGCAGACGCCTTCGGCCTCCGGAGAACTGGCAGATTTAAACCAGCAAGACTTACCATGCCAGATTCCCCCCTCACCCAGCACAGGAGGAAACTGAACTAAACGAGGCCTCCCTTCGAGCATCTCTGAAAGGCCTATCTCCCATTCCCGCCTACCTACCGGGACGGTGGGGCTGAACAGGGGCTGCCACCGCTGCCTCACCCAACTGCCCTGCACCCCCCCCAGATGCGACATCAGCTCTTCCTCGGGCTCCAGGCCGCTTCCAGGAACCGGGGCACGGGCGCCGCCCCTATCCTCTCCCTCAGCGGCTACCCCACCACCGAGCCCCCCGGCATCACCACCCGCGGGCCTCTGACAAACACTTCCGGCCGCGAAGTTACTGACCGCCCGCACGCCCATTGGCTCATCCAGCCCGGCACGTGATCGCATCGCGGATGCTGGTTGGCCCTTCGGGAAGAGCGTCTCTCAGAGCTGGCCCGAAGAGTGGGCTGAGGGGCGGGTCGCTGTCTCCACGGCGACAGCGCCGGGCGAGGGACTGGCGGAGACAGACAGCCTCCTCTGCGACCCGCCGAGTCGCTGCTGCCGTCGGTGTCACGTGCGGCTGCCGCAGCTGCCGGTTGGCCGGCACGCTCTGTGAGGGAGGACACGATGCGGGGAGGAACCACGTGACGAGACGTTGCTCGCCCTCCTCCCTCCTCTTTCTTCCTCCTCAGCGCCGTCCCCCCGCCCCTCCGCACGCCGGCCGGTTGGCTGTTGCCGTGGTGACAGGGGAAGGAGGGGGCGGGGTCGGCGCCCCACCTCAGGCGCGCCGCAGCCCGTGAGCGCGGCCCCGCCGCCGGCAGCGCCGCCCAGGAGCCGCCGCGGCCGGCAGCATCCGCCGGGCGGGCGAGCAGAGCGGGGGCGGCGGGCAGGGCAAAGTGGGGCGGCCCATGGCGGGGGGGTGAGGAGGGGCCGTCGGCAGGTGCGGGTCGGGCAGGCGGTCCGCGCTGGCGGCGGCGGGAGGATGCGCGAGTACAAGGTGGTGGTGCTGGGCTCGGGCGGGGTGGGGAAGTCGGCGCTCACAGTGCAGTTCGTGACCGGCACCTTCATCGAGAAGTACGACCCTACCATCGAGGACTTCTATCGCAAGGAGATCGAAGTGGACGCCTCCCCCTCCGTCCTGGAGATCCTGGACACAGCGGGCACCGAGCAGTTCGCCTCTATGCGGGACCTCTACATCAAGAACGGGCAGGGCTTCATCCTCGTCTACAGCCTGGTCAACCAGCAGAGCTTCCAGGACATCCGTCCCATGCGCGACCAGATCATCCGCGTCAAGAGGTGACTTGCCCGGCGGCTGCTTCTCCGACGGCCGCGCCCGACGCCCACCTGCGGCCCGGCCCGCCGGGGCCTGCGGTCTGCCCGTCCCCCCCCCCCCCCCCTTCCGTCCCCTCCTCCCCCGCGCTGGGCCGCCCCGCAGTGCCCGGATCTCCGGCCCGGGGGCTGCCCACGCCCTGCCCGCTGCCCGCTCAGGTGCTTGCCCCGAGGCTTCCTTCCCTCACCTGCCTCCTTCCTTCCCCGGTGGCGCCCCTGGGCGGCAGGACCCCCTCACGCCCCCGCCGGAGCCTCGCCCGCAACCCTGAGCTCCCCGTGGGCGGGTGCCGGCCGCCGGCCGCAAGGGTGGCGGAGCGGGGGCAGAGAGGGCTCCGGCGGTTTTGCCTCTCGCCCTCCCCCCTGTTTGCGTTTACGACGCGGTAAGTTTGGGGTGCTTCTCGGTGAAATATGGCAGACAGACTGGCCACAGACAGGCAGGCAGCAGTCCGTGTCATAGCTATAAGCGGGGGTGGGGGCAGAAAGCAGTTCCCCGAATATTGTATCGGGTCAGTTCTCGAGTGTACTTTTCTTAGTGGACGTGCCGTGGCCGATTTGCAGGGGAAGCGTCTGGGTGTTTTCCTGCAGCACACGTTTTCGAATGCAGCTAGAGATCTGCCTTTTCAGATACCTGCAGACATTTACGTGAACTTCCCACTCCTTAGAAGTGCAGGATACAAGCTTCATTCTTGGTAAAGAGATGAGGGCTGTTAGCGTTAGGCCTTATGTATGCTCTCTAAATTCCCACGGTCGCGTTGCCAGCTACTCTATTACAAGTGAATCCACAGTGGTGAAACAGGGCTGCATACTGCCAGTTTGTTGTTATAACCACTACGTTGTTTAGATATATGTCAATCAGATAGATGTCAGTAGCTGAAATGCAGCCAGTTACAGCTAAAATAGTAGATGCATCATTTGAAATCTTAGCAACCGTTTGAACCACAGCATGGATGAGAAAATGCCTCTGGCCAAATCATTGCTGACAGAGATCTGTTATTGCCCGTGAAGAAAGGCTGCAATTATGTCGCAGGGCTGGTTGTAGCTTTGGCTTTGGACATCTGAAAGGGAAATGCATGTTAATAACTTAGTCGGACCACAGCTGTTGGGTTTGCAATGTAGAGTGGAGCATAAAAGGTGAAAGTGACTAGTCTGTATGGTGGGGTATGGTCTGTTCACAGAAAGTACCATTCCAGAGCATGGCCTGGGAAAGATGTGTTTTGAAATTGGGGAAGAGGGTGAGTAGGGGAAAGGGGAGGGAGGAGACAAAGTGCTGATATTTTTAGACTTACAACTTTCTCACAGTAGATGTTTCTTAATGTGTGTCCTAACTTTTTCACTGGAGATTTCTAAAGGCCAATGTAATTACGTTCTCTTTAATGTATTATGGCAAATGCATTGTCCATAGCATAATGTTCCTTATTGTTCACACATACCTCATAGAACATTTTATCTTTAAGTAGTTATGGTAGACTTTATTCATTAATAAATTCTTTTGGTTTACCTCTATTTAATCAGTGATATACATTTCATTTAGTCTCTAAATGCCTAGCTATGGCTTTTGCAGCATGCATTGTACCTTGCAGTGGAGCATCTTCAATCAAACTCTAGCTTACAGGCTGTGGATAGGTGAAGTGGAATAGAAAGCAACTTGTACTTCCATAGTTACATTGACTCAGCACTGCTGAGAGTGGGTCTAAATGCTGCTCTTGCTGTCTCTTGCTGCTCTTCTGTCTCTTCTACAGCAAGACTTCAGCGTTAGGGTTTGGGTTTTTTTTGTTTAGTACATTGTGGAAGACATATGAGCAGTGTTTAAATCCTAAATTTCACTTTTGCCAAGTGATTTAAAAGAACTGAAATATTGCAAATATTAGTGAGTCCTGAAATTTTCAATTTAGCTGTAGTTGAAAGGAGTTTGCCATTGATTTGCATGCCATTGATAGGTGAAAGGAGTATGCCAGGGGAAGTTTAGGCTGGAGATGAGGAGAAGGTTCCTCACAGAAAGAGTAATTGGCCAGTGGAATGGGCTGCCCAGGGAGGTGGTGGAGTCACAGTCCCTGGAGGTGTTCAAAAAAGTATTAAATGTGGCACTTGGAGCCATGGTTTAGAACAGAATGCTAGAACGTTTAGTTGTCATGAGGTGTTAGGTATTAGGGAATAGGTTGGACTTGATGATCTCTGAGGTCTTTTCTGACCTGGTTGATTCTGTGATTCTGCGATACTATGATTTGCAATATTGAAAATATGTCATTTCAATGAGTGTACTAGATCCTCCTTCCTCAACTCATCTTATATTTGTAAATTTTGTTGTTGATAGGCTATGGAACTTGACTTTAAGTCTTACAGTTCCGGTGAACTTACGTGCTGTTGACTTAAATTTGCATCCTTTCTGCTAGTGACTCTGGAAGGATGCGTATTTACATGTATGATATTTGTCTGTACAAAGTTACGTGTTACAGTTTCACAAATGCATTTAATCAGTGTTGAAAGATACAAACATAGTCATGTTTACTTAGGGGTTTTGGATGGGATGTACCTGAAAATTACAACTATATGCTTCTATTGGTACAAAACCATGATGTAAAAATCTCTGAACTTTCATTGTCCCTGAAAAACAATTGACCGGGTCTCTAACTGTTAGGTATCTCTGCGTTTTACGTGTTGTCCTTGTTACTTTATTTTTTGATGAAGGAATCCCAATGTTGTTACCTAATTAGACAGTAATTTTAATTACCAAGAATCAGGAAAGCCAAGTGACATTTCTTCTTCTGGGTAAGAGATGCACACTTGAGTCTTCTGCTTTGCTAGTATACCAGGTGTGCAGGGTATACCACTGCATACCAGGCCAAACTAAGCTAAGAGACTCCTTTACTCCACCTGATGAAGCTGAATTACTTTATAGGAATGAATGACATGTTCATGAATGAAAGAGAGGAGAGTTAACGCTGAAGCTTGGTGGTTAGAAGAAGTTGAGATCGCTCTTGCCAGTGTAGTTTGATCTTGTTAAATGGCTATTTGATATTGAAAAATGCATAAACAGACTCAGGACTGAAATCCATGTCTCCCAGTTTGTAGAGAAGTCTTCTAATGGCAAAACTTTAAGTTTCCTTGTATAGTGTGAGATCCTTGCATCCCTTTCAGCCATGGTGCACAGCTTCATCAAGAGTGGGGGATGCCTACAAAGCTTTTAAACAGGTAATTAAAGTTCTTCTCTTGGGAAATGGTTTCAATATAAACTATAATCTTCATTTCAAAATAAATAAAATATTTTTGTCTAGATCTTTCTGAGAATCAGTCAAGGTGCTTTATCTTCAGTAGGGAAGCCCTGTCAGTTCTGAGTACATGGGGTGCATACCCAGTGGCTCTTCCAAGATGCAGGATGAGGAGAAGTGAAAGGTTCACAAAATGTTTGGGGTTGGAAGGGACCTCAGGAGATCGAGTCCAACCCCCCTGCCAGAGCAGGACCATAGAATCTGTTGCAGATTGCACAGGAATGTATCTAAATGGGTCTTGAAAGTCTCCAGAGAAGGAGACCCCACAACCTCCCTGGGGAGCCTGTTCCAGTGCTCTGTGACCCTCACAGTGAAGAAGTTCCTCCTCATGTTGCGGTGGAACCTGTGCTGTAGTTTATATCCATTATCCCTTGTCCTATCACAGGGTGCAACCAAGAAGAGCTTGTCCCCTCCCTTCTGACACCCAGCCCTCATATTTATAAACTTTTATTAAATCCCTTCTCAGTCTTTTCTCCAGACTAAAAAGCCCCAGATCCCTCAGCCTCTCTTCAGGAGTGCTCTCTGTACTCTGGGACAGTTTCCCACTGTGCAGAATGCTACCAGCTTTGGACGAGGGATCACAGTGGTACAAAATCACTGCTGTTCCTTCAGAGCTGTGTCTTGCAACAGTTTCTACCCAAGGAGCAGGTTGGCTATAGCTTGTGTTGTACAAAGCAATGGCTTCTGCAATCAACTGTTCTTGCAGTGCCCTGCTTATCTGGAACCTGTGCTTTAGTATCAGCATGTGAGGGGGTAAGTAACTGGCAAAAGGGGATGTGCCCTATGTGAGTGAAGCTATGGGTGCCTTGTTTTGCTAGGTAAGGAGTATAGTCAGAAGGTAGGACAGAGGCATTTTGTGGTAATGTAGGATGATGGGTTGTGCAGAAGGCAGGCGAAGGTATAGCATTGGTCTCTGGGATTTGGAACTTGAGAATGCTTCCATGCTTGTTTAAAGCTGTTACCACTGATCAGATGGCCAAGTAAACATTTTTGGAGCTTCTCTTCACTGTACAATTGACTGCTTATCTGAAGTGCATTGTTCTAACTCTTAGGGTTTCAGACACTCTCTACCAGTTTCTGCATCCCATTTGAGCCAGATATATTCATTAAGCCTTGTTTCTTTCCTGATTCTTCTGAAGGCTGAGGATCTGGATTTTTGGGAAGATGGAGTGTACATAAATGTGTGTTTTATGTGGTAGCTTTAAAGAGTACTGCTTACTTTCTGTGTACAAGTAGGATAAAGGCAATCATCAGATGCTTTACTGCCTCCTGGTAAGATAGTACACAAAGTATGTTACCTGTGCATCTGTAGGTGCTGCATCTGGGGCCTTCTTTCCCTCCAAATGGATTTGCAAGCTTGACACCAAGCAATTCTGTTGTTTATGCTGCAGACAGCTTGTTCTGAAACTATAGGTTCTCCTTTTCTGGAGAAACCTTTTTGTTCATGAGAGCAAAGCTAGACTGGGCGAGTGGGCCCATGCCAGCAAAGGTCTGCAGTGAAGGAAGAACAGAAGCTGTCAAATGAAACAGACTGAAGGTGGTTCAATATGAAGCTTTAGAAATAAGTAGTGAGTATGCAGATTAAGCAGTGTTATTTTTCTTTTTTTAATGGAAAAAGGAGGTAACTTCTTACACTTTTGTGTTTAGTGTTTGTACGATTAGCAAGCTCTCTGAAGGGAATTTGCTGATACTTGCATCTAGTGATTTTTAATTTTGGATTTGTTTTTACCAGTGTTTTTCTCCCATGAAGGTATGTTTAAAGCTTGTTGAGTATGTATTCTAGGTGCTTATGTAGCCTGCAATAATGTGATTTGTCTATCCCCTACAGGCTTTAATATCTATGTTTTTGAGTAGAACCCCATGAAGTAGAGAAGTATTATTATTTCTATTCAAGTGGAAGACTAAAGCAGAGAAATAAAAATGAATATTAAGTTGACATGGAGTTACTCGCTTGCTGTAATTTCTCTGGAGTCGGACCAGTGGTTGAAAGGCAGGACTGTTGTGTTCATGTTTTGGAGATTCTAACAGATTCTACTTAAAATAGTATTTTTGAGAAATGCTTTATTTCAAGTAGAGAAACAAATTTGCAATTAATCTGTTGCTTTTGCTTTAGAAAGCAAACCCTAGAAAGTTTGTAAGTGCAAACTGTCTGAAAACGCAGACTAAAGGATGTAGGTATGCTATGAAATATCACAGAAAAACATCTCTTGAGTTAAGAATGTTCTTTGTCTGTCAAGATGAAAGTCTGCTTCCCAGTCTAGGGATTCTGTGGTAATTTAAATCATACAGGAGATGTAATTATTTAAATTTATGAATTGTGAAATCAGTATCTTGAGTCAATGTTAATTTGATGTATTTAGTGATTTAATGGTGATTAAGTCTGAAAAACTATACCTGAAATTACAAATTGTTCAAGCATCTAGATTGAAAATGTTGCTTTTCAAGTACTATGAAAACTAAGTATGGTTTTTATTCAAAGACCACAAGTCCTTTTTAAGCAAGGTTGAATTTACCAGTTTCCTGGAAGTCTATGTATTTCTTATCTTCATTTTAAGAACTACTTGGAGAATTCTCTGTAAACACTGCTATAGCACATTCGACTCCAAACATGGCTTCAGACTTCCAGGAGCAAATACTGAAGTGTTCAGTAAAAGTGAAACTCGGACAGTCCTATTCCTTTTGAAGTACTGCATGCAAAAGCTTGACAAACCCCTAAGGACTTGCATAGATGCTACGTGTAGGGATGGTAGAAATAAGAAATCCCAAAGTCATTTTTAGCAAGAATTCTCTCTTGTGCAATAATCTCAATGTAGTGAATTGATTAAAGTAGTCATTTTCAGGCAAAAAAAAAGGCAGGGCAAGCAATAAGCGTGGCCAGCATTCTCTGTAGGATACTTGGCCAAGCTTCCGGCCAAGCTTCCAGCTGCTCTTGTGCACCCATCAGATGGAATTTGGTACTTCATTGTAAGAACAGATTAATAAATTTTAAGTCCTATCAAACACAAACATTTCTGAGAAAACATGGGAACCTGAATAGAAGATAAGTGCTGGCTTTCTCTCTTTTTTTTTTTTTTTCTTTTTGAGGGACACGTATGGATAACTCTCTTGGCTGAGAATCTTGTTGATTTATGACAAGAAAATGCAAATCCATAGAAGTATAAAGAAGTGCTAAACACAAATATTCCATCACATGAAACCAACCCTGTGTATGACATCAGAACCTTAAGTGTATGGCCATTTTTCATGTCTTGTGGAACTGATGAGTAGACTGGTCTCTTAGTGTCTGTAATAGAAAGAGTAGATGTATGCCATGTACAGGTCATTTAAAAATAACAGCACTTTTTTTCCTGGATCTATAGAGGTTAGATTATATTTTATATTTATTTTTTTTCAGTGAATCTACCTTTGTTTTAATTTGAAATTAATGGACTAGTCCTCTTGGTCAAAATTGTAGGTTTCTTGATTCAGCTGGGGAATTCTTACACAGACAATCCTCTAAAAAAATGTCTCTGACAGTGCACAATTTTAAGTTATAGACGATCATTTTAAGTTGCTTGGCTTAGTCTTAAGCTCTGATATTTCAAGGTTCTCATGCATCTTTGGAACATAATACCTTTTAAGTTTTCCCATAGAAGCTTCTGATTCAAATTGCATACTTGCAGAGATCTCTGGACTTTTTGGTGTTGTGTCCTGCCATTGCCCCTTTCTAGATAATCTGAAATATTTGAGTTACTTTGTGTGGAAACCATGAAAATTGAAGACAATGCTTATAACCAGAGTCTTCTAATGTGTTTCTTTGTTTTTTGGCTGCTCCCCCTGTCCTGCCATCTGTCCCCCTAGCTAATCATATAGATATTCCTTTCCAAGATTTATTTATTTTCCTTTGTAAGGTAAAGTGACATGACAGCTTTTTGTATGTGGGCACTGAAAATGAATCTTTTTATCCCCTCCTGCTTTTTAGGTGTCCTTTGGACTTTTATTGAAAAAGCCAGGTAGGCAAGCTCCTTTTGTGTGCATGTTTAGTTTAGATTGTGCTAGTTTAGAGTATAACATACCTTTTTTATGACGCTTGTATCACTTAGCATCATCTTCTGTTTTCAGGTCTCTTAATTGCTGCTGTAGTTCATGTTGTTGTAGATATGTGTGAATAAATACGGATAGCTACAATTGTCAAATACTAGAACAATATGTGGCAAGACTTCTTAAACTTGTTTTCAGTTGTGCAGTGTTGCTTGATGGTGTCTGTGTTGTGAAATGCTATTAAATGTGTTAAAGACCAAATATAACAGTGGCATTAATGGCTCTCATAGTTTAGTACAACAATATAGCATCGATGCTTGGGGTTGAATATTTTTTTTTATCCCCCTCTTCATTAAGCTGTTTTGACATAGATTTTGCAATGAATATTCGGAAAACTTATTAGGAAGAAATCAGTGCTCATTAGAATTTCTGTTCTGCCCATGAATTTCTGGTTTGCCAAGAGGACAGTAATTCTTTAAATACTGTTTTTTATAGCCAACACAGTTGGCAGTGACTTTCTTTCATTCAAAATGATTCTCTGCTCTTCAGTTGGATAGTATGTGGATAGAAGCAAATTTTGTTGTTTGGTCATACATAAAACGTTCTGGATAACAGTATGTTTAGTGAAAATTCTTATGTTAGCAGGCATGCTTTTTGGACTGAGATGTTAAAACGAGATGTTCTTTGGTGATTGAAAGTTTTTAGATGAAAATTTGGTATGTCTGAGTGGGTGGCTTTACCACTAATCATTAAATCTGTTCCTTTCTTAGCTTTCCTCTTACTTCAGTGTCAGATTTTGATTGGTTTGTTTGTTTGTTTTGCACCTAAGAACAAACCTGGGCTTACCAGTTATTTAATTTCTGAAATATTACAAGTGTTGCTTAAACTCTGCCCCACCACAACCTTGCAAATTGTGTAGGTGGTATGTGATGATAACGTTTTGAGAGAGAATAGGGAAGCAATTGGGACTGCAGTGCTAAATTATCCTGGCATGTAGTGACTTGTACAAAGATCTATGTTATTGTTAAGGTAACTAGAACCACAGCTATCTGCTTCTTCATGTTCATTAGTTTCCTGCTCGTCTGATTATTTTGTTAGTTTCTTTCTTTTTTTTTTTCCTCATAGGTTTCCAATACAGGACTAGTACTCAGTTTTTGCTGCGCTAAGGCAAAACGTATAGTCTCGGTAGAGTTTACAATGATGAGTGCAACTCAAACACTTTTTTTTGTCAGTGGGTCGCATTTTAGCAGCTGTGTTGCCTTAAATCCTAGTCTAGACAAGAGAATTAAAGGTGTGATAGGGCTGTGTGCATTATCCTTTCCCAACATTAATGTCGTGAGGCTAGCTCAACTAGTTGGTGCTGTACTCTTTGAAAATGCAGTGGTGGCAGTATTTTAATTCTTGTCTTGATTGGTTCTAAACTAGGTGAAGGACAAAAGGAGGAGTAAGTGTTTTGAGAGTGGATTAGCTTGTTTTGAAACATCACTAGTGTCATATAGATAGAGCCTCAATGACTTCAAAATATTACTATTACCTTCTGCAAAAAGTCAGGACAATTCATGGATTCACAGAATGGTTGGGGTAGTTCCGTCCCCTCACTGCAGTGGGCAGGGGTACCCTTCACTAGACCAGGTTGCTCAAGACCTCATCCAACCTAGCCTTGAACACCTCCTGGGAGGGGGCATCTACAGCCTCCCTGGGTAACCTGTTCCAGTGTCTCACCACTCTTACTGTAAAGAATTTCTTTCTAACATACAGTCTAGATCTACCCTTCTCAAGCTTAAATCCATTCCCCCTTGTCCTATCACAACAAGCCTAAGTAAAAAGTCCCTTCCCGCCTGTTATGTAGGTCTCTTTCAGGTACTGGAAGGCTGCTATAATGAAGCAGACATCAAAGCATTTAAAAACAATACGATGTAATAACTTAAGGCAGTGTTCTGGGGTAGGATAAAATATAAATCTTACTTTATAGAAGAGTTTTGGTTAGCAGGTAGTGACCTTAACTAAACAATTAATGATGTCTGATATTCCCATGTGAGCATCAATTCAACTACAGTTTAATTGAACTGGAAATTAATTGAATAAGGGTGCTGAACTTAAGTGCTCCAAATGTTGTGAAAAGCTTTCATCCTGCAAGAAAAGATGCTTTCAAGAAATACCATGCAGATCACTTCTGTGCTATATGTGCATATACTGTAACAAGAAAGTTTTGGTAGGAGGATGTTTGTACTCTTTGCCCTCATGCTCCTAAATATATCTTACAGTATACAAGATAAGCCAGGACTGATGAGCCTACTTTTATCAGATTTAGTCTGGTTGCAGTTTCTCACACTGCTTTAGTATCTTTCTAACTGCTGTACAAAATCTTACTTGAACTGTTTTGGAAAGGTGCAAGTAATTTGAATGCTTTTTCATGTTGAAAAGCCAGGAACCTTACAAGACCTATCAAAAAAATGCACAAATCCTTCCCTCAAGAATTGCTTCTCTTTTGAAATTTCCTGACCATTTTTGAGTTTCATTTTTAAAATTGCAAAGCTCTTTGCTTTTGTCATAGTAAAACAATATGATTTTTTTTGGGGGGGGGGGGGGGGCGGGCTTTGCACCATTTTCTCCAGAAGTAATCAATGAGTGGGGGGGGAAATTTTGTGGGGATTTTTTTGGGGTGGTGGTGGTGTTGTTTTGTTTGCTTTTTTTTTGGTCACTCACCTCTATATTCAGTTGCACTTGTCCAAGATGCAGGATCCTGGATATGTGTACTTTCTGAACTACATGACAGCACTCATTATTTCTATACTCCTATTTGTCTTTAAGGTGATAGGTTTTCAATTCGTGGATTATTTTCTACTGCCAGAACTTGACACTGTTAAAGGATTTTCCTAGTAGTAATCCTCTGTCTCCAGGTTTAGCATTTGTCCCTCTTCTCTTCTTGTAATTCTTCTGAAAGCAAGTGAAGTGGTGGTGTCTCGTGGATTAAGGGGTGGTTTTGTTTGGCTTTGGGTTGTTTTATTTGCGTGTGTTTTGTTGTTGTGGGGGTTTTGTTTGTTTTTCTAACTTTAGGAATTCAGTTTCTTTTTGAAAATAATTCAGAGGGCAGATGATGATGATCACCTTGAACTTCTGGAGCATTTTATCAGATACCTTTCTTACCTCCCTACCCTCCCCCCAAAAAAAACCCAAAAATCGGGTCTGAGTGCTTCTCAATCTCCAACCAAATCTAAGCTCTCCATTTTGCTGCTTAAAGAAGGCATCTGCATGATTAGTCTCAGAAGCAGTTAGATTCTTGATAGCTGACATGCAGGTTACTCCCTACAATGCCTGGAAGACAGAAGCATGAGTCACCTTCTGCAGGGTTAACTCTGCAGTCCACAGTTGAATTCCATGCAGTAATTTGGAATGAATTCTAACCTCGCTGTTGTCCGTTTGGGTGTGGTGTTAGGTTTGGGAAGGGGAGTAGTGGGGATCAGTGTAGTACCACTTAAGTCTGTTTCATCTGCTTGGGTTCTTCAAGAGATAACCACCTCAGTATACACTGCAGGTTTTAGGGGTATGAGAGTTTGGTTTCAGTTTTGTAATGACTGTGCAGGGAATCCTGGCACTGATCATCTGAAAATCATGGAAGCATAGAATCAGTAAGGTTGGAAAAGACCTCAGAAATCATCCATCACCCAACACCTCATGACTAACTAAACCTTGGCTTCAAGTGCCACATGCACTCCTCTTTTGAACACCTGCAGGGACAGTGACTCAACCACCTCCTGGGCAGCACATTCCAATGGCCAGTAACTCTTTCTGTGAAGAACTTTCTCTTCAACTCGAGCCTAAACTTCCCCTGGAGCAGCTTGAGACTGTGTCCTCTTGCTCTGGTGCTGGTTGCCTGGGAGAAGAGACCAACCCCCACCTGGATACAACCTCCTTTCAGATAGTTGTAGAGAACAATAAGGTCTCCCTTGAGCCTCCTCTTTTCCAGGCTAAACAACCCCAGCTCCCTCAGCCTCTCCTCACAGGGCTTGTGCTCAAGGCCTCTCCCCAGCTTCGTTGCCCTTCTCTGGACATGTTCCAGCAACTCAACATCTTTCCTAAACTGAGGGGCCCAGAACTGGACACAGGACTCAAGGTGTGGCCTAACCAGTGCTGAGTCCAGGGGCACAATTGATTTCCCTGCTCCTGCTGGCCACACTGTTCCTGATACAGGCCAGGATGCCATTGGCCTTCTTGGCCACCTGGGCACACTGCTGGCTCATGTTCAGTCTACTATCACCCAGTACCCCAGGTCCCTTTCTGTCTGGCTACTCTCCAGCCACTCTGACCCCAGCCTGTAGCTCTGCATGGGGTTGTTGTGGCCAGTGTGCAGCAGCACCTGGCATTTGGACTTGTTGAATGTTGGACTCTGCCCATCTGTCCAGCCTGTCAAGGTCCCTCTGCAGAGCCCTTCTACCCTCTAGCAGATCAACACCTGCTCCAAACTTGGTGTCATCTGCAAACTTACTAATGGTGGACTCAATCCCCTCATCCAGATCATCAATAAAGATATTGAACAGGATGGGGCCCAGCACTGATCCCTGGGGCTGCCAGCTGGATGTGGCACCATTCACCATCACTCTCTGGGCTCAGCCCTCCAGCCAGTTCCTAACCCAGCACAGAGTGCTGCTGTCCAAGCCAGGGGCTGCCAGCTTGGCCAGGAGTTTGCTGTGGGGGACAGTGTCAAAGGCCTTGCTGAAGTCCAGGTAGACTGCATCCACAGCCTGCCCCACATCCACCAGGCAGTCACCTGATCGTAGAAGGAGATCAGGTTGGTCAGGCAGGATCTGCCCTTCCTGAATCTATGCTGGCTGGGCCTGAGCCCTTGGCCATCCTGTAAGTGCTGTGTGATTGCACTCAAGATGACCTGTTCCATAATCTTGCCTGGCACTGAGGTCAGGCTGACAGGCCTGTAGTTTCCAGGTTCCCCTATGGATGGGCACCACGCTGGCCAGCTTCCAGTCATCTGGGACCTCTCTGGTGAGCCAGGACTGGTGGAAAATGATGGAGAGTGGATTGGCCAGCTCATCTGCCAGCTCTCTCAGCACCCTAGGATGGATCCCATCCGGTCCCATGGACTTGTGGGGATCCAAAGTGGCTCAGCAAGTCCCTAACTCCTTCCTCATGGATTTCAGGGGTACTACACTGCTCCCTGACCCCATCTACCAGTTCAGGAGGCCAGGTATCCTGGAGACCTCCTGCCTTACTGTTGAAAATTGAGGCAAAGAAGGTATTTAGAACCTCAGCCTTTTCCTTGTCTTTAGTTACAATGTTCCCCTCTGGGTCCAATGGAGAGTGGAGGTTCTTCTTGCCACTCTTTTTAGCATTAATATATTTATAAAAATGCTGTTTGTTGTCTTTCACACCAGTGGCCAGCTTGAGCTCTAACTGGGCTTTTGCCTCTCTAATTTTTCTCCTACATGATCTAACAAGATCCTTAAATATATCTTGAGTTGCCTCCTCCCCCTTCCAAAGGCAATACAGCCTCTTTTTTCCCCTTAATTCCTTCAGAAGCTGCTTGCCCATCCAAGCTGGTTGCCTTCTGTGGTGGCTCATCTTTCGGCACATGGGCACAGCCTGTTCCTGTGCCTTCAAGAGCTCCTGTTTGAAGTAGGTCCAACCATCCTGGACCTCTCTGTTCTTAAGGGCTGCTGCCCAGGGTACTCTCTGAACTAATTGTTTAAATAAACTGAAATCTGCCTTCTGGAAGTCCAAAGTTATTGCTCCTCCTTATTTCCCTGCATATTGAAAACTCCACTATCTGACGGGCGCTGCACCCTAGACAGCCTCCCACCATCACATCTCCCCAGCCCTTCTCTATTGGGGAACAGCACTGGAGGAAATGCTTGCTCTTTTTTTTTTTCCCCCTATGTCATCATTCTCATTTCTTGCAAAATAGCTTAGTGTTTCTTCTCTGTGTCAATTCTTTAGGAATTTGCTTTGTTCCAAGATGTGTAACCCTGTTGCAGAAAACCACGTGAACTATTTCCCTGTGTGTGTAGAATCTTTCCTCTTGAGGCAGGCCCTCCCCGTGGTGAGAACACGTTCTGAAGGAATGAGAGACAAATTAAAGCCTCTGTGTCATCATCAAGCAGCAGCTGACCTTTTACTGTGGTCCCCTGGACTAAGGGAGTCTTCTGGTGATCATTCACTGTATGGGATATTGATTTTGTATTTTTGCAGTGACTTCTTAATCTACAGTGAATAAGTAGTCCTGAGAAATCCTTAGGTTTCAGTCCCCAGTGTCCCTAAGCTTATGTGCTTAATCTTTCCTCTTGTTTTCTCAGGATTCGTTACTTTGCCTTCATGTATTTGTGTGTGGCTTTCTAGTGACACATCTTCAATAGGAAGACTGAAGAGTATTTTCTCAGTCTCACCTGTGGTTTAGTGGTCACAGTAGTCTTCTAGGAAAAGTAGATGTGAAACTCGTATGACTGAAGAAGCTGCGTGGTGCTGTGTGGCGATCATCTTCCGGATCAGTGTTGCAGTTGCTGTACTGCTATGTTCAATGCAAGAAACAGTGTTGCCACTACTTGCTTTTATTCCCATGGCTTTCTGTGGATATGATATCTGTTGTGGCTTTTGTTTACTACATCACAGGGGCATGTTTAGTGAATTAGGCTTCTTGAAGGATTTGGCTGCTTGCATGCCTCATCTGTAAATCCCAAGAGGGCCTAGGGGGGTGACCCTGTTGTCATTCCAATATATGTCTCAGCTGGGCTTGCACAGCTCTAGGCCTTCAAATGGCTACCTTGTTTGGATAAAAACTTTAGATCCATATGGCCTGTCATAAAATTAAGTAGGCAGAAATTTTGCAGAGCAGACGCTTGGACATGGGTCCCTAAATTCTTCTGGAGTCTTAGTATCTTGACCTACCTGTTTTGTATTCAGACTCAGGAATATTTGCCATTGGAATGTTTTCTTATCTTTACCTCTTGCTTTTTCACATCAGTGTTATTCATTGTGTTTGGAGCTGTTAATTTCTGAATGCCTTTGTATGAATGTTGTTAGAACAAAATAATAAGACTTGGTGATGATATCGTCCACAGCATGGCTTTGACAGTTATGCTGCAGGTGTCTTTATCTAGAAAGGAGTTCTGCACACAGGTTATATTATATTGCTGATTACAGCATTATATTTGGAGTGAAATCTGCTTGGGTAGCTATCCTCATACTCACACAGACAGTTGTTTGAGGAATAATTGACTCTTTCCCTCAGAAGAAACTGGAGAAGCAGATGATATCAAGATAGCCTGCTGAGAGTCCATACAGTTTAAATATGAAATATCAAACATGAAGAAACTTGACTGATTTAGTCTTCTGTGTTTCCAGTAGTTTGAATGTCTGCAGCCTCACTTATGATTAGAAGATACAGGTGCTTAGCAGGCTATCTTCCTATCATCTGTTTCTCTACTGGTTATTATAGGTTGGCCATGTGAGAGAATCTACAGCTTTCTGCTCCTCAGTGATGTTCCAGAAAATTCAGGCATGGTGACACATTCTGGAATGTATCATAGTATCAGTCAGGGTTGGAAGGGACCACAAGGATCATCTAGTTCCACCCCCCCTGCCATGGGCAGGGACACCCCACACTAGATCAGGCTGGCCAGAGCCTCATCCAGCCTGGTCTTAAACACCTCCAGGGACAGCGCCCCAACCACCTCCCTGGACAACCCATTCCAGGGCTTCACCACTCTCATAGTGAAGAACTTCCTCCTCATGTCCAGCCTGAATCTCCCCACCTCCAGCTTCATTCCGTTCCCCCTAGTCCTATCACTACCTGACATCCTGAGAAGTCCCTCCCCAGCCTTCTTGTAGGCCTCCTTCAGATACTGGAAGGCCAGAATTAGGTCACCTCAGAGCCTTCTCTTCTCCAGACTGAACAGCCCCAGCTCTTTCAGCCTGTCTTCATAGGAGAGGTGCTCCAGCCCTCTGATCATCCTCGTGGCCCTTCTCTGGATACCTTCCAGCACATCCATATCCCTCTTGTAATAGGGGCTCCAGAACTGGAGGCAGTACTCCAGGTGGGGTCTCACCAGAGCTGAGTAGAGGGGGAGAATCACCTTCCTTGACCTGCTGGCCTCTTGATGCAGCCCAGGATCTGATTGGCTTTCCAAGCTGCAAGTGCACACTGAGAGCTCCTGTTGAGCTTCTCATGCACCAGCACCCCCAAGTCTCTCTCCTCTGGGCTGCTTTCCAGTCAGTCACTGCCCAGCCTGGAGTTGTGCCTGGGATTGCCTCGACCCAGATGCAGGACGCTGCACTTGGTCTTGTTGAACCTGATGAGGTTGGCTTGTGCCCACCTCTCCAGGCTGTCAAGGTCCCTCTGGATGGCATCCCTTCCCTCCATCGTGTCTGCTGCACCACACAGCTTGGTGTCATGAGCAAACTTGCTGAGGGTGCACTCAATGCCACTGTCCATGGCACCCACAAAGATGTTGAACAAGCCTGATCCCAGGACTGATCCCTGAGGGACTCCACTTGTCACTGGCCTCCACGGGGACATGGACCCATTGACAGCCACTCTTTGGGTGCGGCCATCAAGCCAGTTCTTTATCCATCTAGTGGTCCACCCATCAAACCCATGTGTCACCAGTTTGGAGGCCATGGTGTGGTGTGGGACAGTGTCGAAGGCTTTGCTCAGGTCCAAGTAAAGGACATCAGTTGCTCGCCCCTCATTTATTAATGTTGTCACCTGTTCATAGAAGGCCACCAGGTTTGTCAGGCAGGATTTGCCCTTGGTGAAGCCATGCTGACTGTTCCAAATCACCTCTTCACTATTCTTCTGAGTCAGTAGTGCCTCCAGGAGGATCTGCTCTGTGATCTTTCTGGGCACAGAGGTGAGACTGACTGGCCTGTAGTTCCCTGCTTCCTCCTCCTTACCCTTTTTGAAAATGGGAGTAATGCTTCCCCTTTTCCAGTCTGTGGGGACTTCCCCAGACTGCCATGACTTTTGGAATATAATAGAGAGGGGTTTAGCAACCTCATCTGCCAGTTCTCTCAGTACCCATGGGTGTATCCCGTCGGGTCCCATGGACTTGAACACTTTCAGGTTCTTCAGGTGATCACGAACCTGATCTTCACTTATGATGGGCAGTTCTTCCTCCCCGTCCCTGGCATTGTCTTCCATGACATCAGGAGTGTGGCTAGAGGCCCTTGCAGTGAAGACTGAGGTAAAGAAGTTATTGAGTACCTCAGCCTTTTCCACATCACTTGTGACCATTTCACCAGTTTCCTTTCTGAGGGGCCCCACACCTTCCCTAGTTGTCTTCTTCCCATTAATATACCTGCAGAAGTTAGTGCTCCCTTTAACCTCCCTGGCCAGATTCAATTCAAACTCTGCTTTGGCTTTCCTAACCAGGTCTCCTGCTGCTCGGGCAGCTTCCTTATATACCCCCTGTTCTAGCTGTCCTTCCCTCCCTCCACTTCCTGTAGAGTTTCTGTTTAAGTAATAGTGTGTCCAGTAGCTCCCTGCTCATCCAGGCAGGCCTCCTAGCATTCTTAGATGCTTTTCTCTTTGTTGGTATACATAGCTCCTGGACACAGAGGAGGTGGTCCTTGAATACTGACCAGCTGTCCTGGGTCCCTCTTCCCTCCAGGGGAATCTACAGCTTTCTGCTCCTCAGCGATGTTCCAGGAAATTCAGGCATGGTGACTCATTCTGGAATGTCACTCAATTCGAATATTCCCAAATTGGATTCAAACTGGGGAGAAGCTAGGCTGTCCTGTTGATGTGGCTGCATTTTGATGGGATAGGTTTGAAGAATCTTCTGCTGCCTTTAAAGATAGTATTACAAAAAAGACTACCATTTTGCCTGGACTCTGTGAATGGATATCTAATGCTCTTGCCTCTAGTTTGGCACTCTACACACTATCATTTGCTATCTGGAATTGTGTAACCTCTGTTACTTACAAAAGTATCACCATCTTATTATGTAGCTGCTGCAAATTTCTGATGAATCCATTTACCATCTAGAAGCTTTTAGTAGCCCTTTTGCTTCTAGTGCTCCCTGTAACCAGATTTCATAGCAGCCAAAGTCAGATGCTTGCTTACCCATCAGCAGCTGTTGGCAAGGAATGCTGTTCCTGTTACCACTCTCAGTACCAGCTTTTACTGGCATTACTGCAGAGATAGTCCTGTTGCCACCAGGTCCTGTGCCTCAGATTCTCCCCTAGTCACATAATTAGAAGATTGCTGGACTTGCTCTGCATCTGTATGAAGGTGGTTTTCAGGACCTGTAGTGAGCAAATGCGGTCCTTGGACAGCCTTCCTGATGGACTAGAGCTGCTGTTCATTTCATCTTTTTGATTTACACTGTTGTTTACATTTGTAATTGCCAAGAGTTCAACTGCTAGTCAGCTATAATGGTTTATAGACTGGAGACATAATGTAAATGTTTAACTAAAATCAGGGCCCTTTCTCAAGGGAAGGAAGTGACTGGCACTTGAAGACAATATGAACCCTTAGTCATACTACTGAACTACAGCAGACATTCAGAATACCATTACCTGGCCAAATGTTATATCAGAATAAGCATCATGGTTGTCTGATCTAATGGTGGAAAGGTGGTCTGTCCTGTTTTGTTCCTCTTGCTACTTTCATAATTCCTTGATTGAACAAATCCACAGTTCAGTTTTTACCTAGTAAAGTTTACAATATAACTGTCTGAAAAGGGAAATAAAATGTATGGAAAGTTGGGATCAGGATACTTTAACTTCAAAGATACAGATTGCTCTGGATCATAAGGAAGGAGGGCAATTTGCATACCATTGCAGGGTTTTATTGATACATCCCTAGGCTTGATGTGGACATGGCTGAGGAAAAAAATGTGGTTACAAAGTTTTTTACCTCTGAGAAGAATTGCTAACTTGTAGACTCAACATAGGAAAGACAATAGGATTTTGGAGAAGAAAAAGTTTACTCCTTACTCTTTCCATGGATTCTCAAGAATTTATTCATTGTGCACTTGTGGCCCAGAAGGCAAACCACATCCTCAGCTGCCTCAAAGGAAGTGTGACCAGACAGAAGATGGAGGTGGTTCTCTCCTTCTGCTCTTGTGAGACCCCACCTGCAGTACTGTGTCCAGTTCTGGTGTCCCCAGCATAAGGACATCAAACTGCTGGAGTGTGTCCAGGGGAGGGTTATGAAAATGATCAGAGGCCTGGAGCACCTCCCCTGTGCAGACAGGTTGAGAGAGTTGAGTCTGTTCTGCCTGGAGAAGAGAAGGCTCTAGGGAGACCTAATAGCAGCCTTCCAGTACCTGAAGGTGGCCTACATGAAATACAGGAAAGGATTTAACAAAAAAGCATCCTTTTATAAAAAAGATTAACATATTCAAGGAGAAAACAAATCACCTAAAAGTGTGAAAACACCAATCTTAGCATATGTTGAATTCTCTTCCAGATGGTTTTTATTCAGAAGTAGTGATTGCCATCATAGTAGCTTCCTCTGCCAGAGAGGGGCAATGGAAAGCTTAGTCTTAGATGAAAGATGAGAAGGCACACCTTTAAAGTCCCTTATTGCTCTAAAATTAAGCAATTGCATTACCTTACTAGCTGGGATAATTGGGCTGGTAATTGAAGTCTACATTCTTCTCCCAGAGATGATCAAAACGCCTTCCTTTGAAAGACTTTCTGTCTGTCAGCAAGAAATGTGGTTAGATTAAAAGGACTGGGAACAGTCTGGGCTTCACACCCCCATAACACACCTTTGTATTAATTGAAGTGGCCTTTCTGCATTAGGACAACTTAATGTGGAAAAAATAATTAGTGGACTATTTTCAGGAAATTCTAGTTACCAATTAGTGAGTCAAAGAAGAAGTTGTAATGGGCACTAAGGCATGTGGTACCTTTAAATACTTTCTTTCTTAAAAGAAATCGATCTCAAATATTTCCTTAACATTTGTCCTGTCAGCTTTGAGGGTTAAGTATGCAAACTATCATCTTTTCTGTACATAGAATGTGACAGACATTTAAATATTGGGGTACTAGTTTTTCTCAGAATAAAACAAAGTGTGCTATAGTTTAGTATCTTTCACAAACTGTTACCTGCCTAAATGCTGCCACTTTACTTACCCAGAGAGACAGATAAAATGTCTGTATATATACACAAATATGTGCAGAGAGGTTTTTCAGTCTTCCAGCCTGTGAGGTCGGGAGCCAGGACAAAAATCAGTATGTGGATTTCACCTGCAGTATCTGTTTAAAATAGCTTAAAACAGGCGTTGTCCACATATAAAAATGTGGTCACTAAGTTACTTTCTGAACAAGTTTGGCTAAACAAATGTAAAGCCACATCGTTATTTTCTACCTAATTTAAGAATATTAAAATTAGTGTCTATGTGGGAATTTGCAATGTATTAAATTATTTAGGTTGGCCTGGTTTGGTTTTTATTCTCCCTCTTGTTTTGTGAAGGTTTTTTTCTTCTTTCCTTTTTTTTTTTTTTTTTTCCTTTCTCCTTCCCACTTTTAACATGCATGCACATATTGCTTTGTCTGCCAGCTAGCAAAGCTCATCCTTTACATCAGTTCAGCTGAGTAGCCATCATTTTGGGTGACAGAGGCCGTCAGCTAGTATACAGCCACCAACAAAATGCCAGTATGGAGGTGCTGCCATATCCTAGGGAATAGCAACAGCCAGGAGGCTTAGACTCTGACCCCACTCTACCCTTTCCATTGCTGACATAGCTTTAGCACCAACCAAAGCAGCCAGGTACCCAAAGCCCCAGACATGTGGTGGTGTGATGACGGAATCCTGGAAGCTGACCTTGCTGTTGCAAGGCGTGGCCTAATATCTTATGTTAATGTATACAAGATGAAATTGTCTTCAAAGTGATTGAGTGCCAAAAAGTGTGTTCATAGACAACAACATGGCTGTCAGGTTGGTAAAACCATTCTGGGAAAAGGTAGCTTTTTTTTTAAACCTAGACCCAAAGAAATTAACATTTACATGGTAGTTAAAACATAAGTGGCTCAACATCTGAGATGATGAGTATATCTGAGCTCCTCGTTTTAGCTGTCTTCATTTTAAGTTACTCAAATGTTAGATTTGACATACACATGCACACACATAAGGAAGAATAAAATGCTTAATTTTACTGTTGCATGTACTAGATAGCCTACATTTGATGTAATTTCATGAACAAATTCTTACTAGGATAGTCCTGAATACTAGAAGCGTGAACTTTAGTTCCAGGTCTTTCACATTGATTTAGAATGAAGTGGTCAGTTTTTCCTCAATTGATAACTTGTTTTACTGTAGGCAGAATGAAAAAAGCTCATAAGAAAATTATTTCTGAAAATTGTGCTCAAAATAGAGAGGTTATCAGTAAATCATATTTTATATTGATCTCAGAGACTGGTTGCATACTGGGAGCAGTATTTTATACTTTCAGGTAAGCCAAAACCAAAAAAAGGCTCAAACCAGCAAACGAACAAGCCACCTCCTGCACAATGCCTTTGGAAGCTCTTATCTTAATATATTCATCTTTAGATATGGAAACCGTTTCATTTAATTAGCTGATGTGCTGGTTTTTTGAATCCGATTTACAAAGTTGAGTTGTTAAAGATGGAGGTCACTTCTGAAAACGAGAGGAAAACCTGTTCATTCAAACATTCCAATTATTTGAACCAAGCTTATGATAATTAGGTAAATTATTCTGTAAGACAAGAAATAACGACTTTGTGAAGTCGTGACAGAAAGCTTTTCTTTCCCAGGTCAGATGTTCTGGTAGAAACTCCACAAGAGTGAAGAGACTTTCAGAGCATCCGCTAATGAAATTAGTCAAGGCCTTTAGATTCTGTTCTTTCTCTGTTGATGACAAATTTTATTAAAAGGAGGCTTGACTGTAGTCAAAAGGATATAAAGTCATAATACTACTTCTGAAGTAAAAAAGAAACTTATGGAAGTTGTACTATTTTTCTCATAAATGTGTTCATTTATACGAGTCTGGCCACTTGCTTAGAGTTTCTGTAAAATAATTTGTCTTCTGAAACCTAATCATGCCATTGTGAGGAAAAGCTGTCTCAACAGACCATTTTCTTTTCAGAGTTTTCTTTCATGCATTGTAGGATATTTTTATTAGCTTGAAGGACATTAGGGCTGTAGTTTCTTTGGTTACTAGGGCAACAAAGAAGCATCTGTTATGTGCTAGAAACACAAATTCTCTTCAGACTGTGCAATATCATACAAACTCTGGTATCTACCTGACTTAGCTTCTACACAGGGATTGATAAAAATGCAGAAACTTGTGCCAGGTTGTTTGCCTCTTAATCCATTCTTTTTATTTTACTTTTTCTTGAGTTTTAGTGACCTGAAGAAAGGTTCACTGGAAAAGGTCAAATACTTTAAATAAAAGCCACTGTGGAAATGCAGTTTGCATCCATAAGTAATGCTCAGTTCTACAGACCAGATGGTGGTAATCAAATTGTCAGAGGTGAATCTTGTGACCCAGGCTTGCATATGTTTTCAAAAGCTAGATCTTGGTGTTGCTGAAAATCTGCAGCTGACTTCTTGGAGTAAGAAGGTCCTTACCTCAACATGGAGAAGGAACTGTGGCATTCTGTGTGGTTCTGACTGGACGGCACAACACAGTCATTTCTGAGCTCTAATCCTTTGGAAGCAGATGATGCTACTAAGAAGGTTTTGAATTAATTGTTAGTCCTATTCTTGAAGACTGTAAAAGTGTATTTTCAATTAGCTAGAGAAAATCCTATTAGAATAGTTTAAATAAGTGTTATAGTAGGATTTTTATCAGTGATTATAAATTGGCTGAAGGAATACAAGAGTGTGTTTGCTTTGAAGAGTGACATAATACCTTACAGGAATGTAGCCTTCTGGCCCTTTTGAAATGCATATGCATTTGACTGTTTGTGCTAGCCAAACTTTTACTTTTGTGTATCCACTAAAGTTTTGCTTTCTATAATTTAAATAAGGATCAAGAGATTGAAGTTCTTATTAACTTATGTTTGTTCTTTAGTTAATTCTTTTGAATCTGGTTAACTCACTCTGCTTTCATAATTCTACTATATCTCTCTATCTTGAGTCTTGTATGATTATCAGTTCCTCTACATAAACAAATAACTCTAAGTATCTGTATAGTTTTGGCATTTATTTAATAGCTCATTTTCTATGGAAACAAGCCTTATGCAACTCATTTATCTGCTTGTCTCATCTTCCGCTGTTGCCTGCCAGTAAGTTTTGAATTCTATCAAAGTTACTAAGTTAACATTCTACTGGAGGTTCCCAAAGAGGTTGTGGAAGGTCTGTCCTTAGAAGTTTTCAAGACTGAACTAGAGATGACCCAGAGCAAGCTGGTTGAGATCTCCTGGCTGACCTTACTCTGGGTAGGGGATTGAACTAAGAGAACCCCCAAGGTCCCTTGCTGCCCTGTTGGTTCTGTAGTTTGACATCTGAAATTAATTAGAAAACAATAATTATTAAGTTCTGTCTGAATTGTTGGTGGGAAGACACCCTGTCAGTGCTCCAGTTGTAGAAGAAACTGGCATGTACTCACCCCTAATTGTGAACTGGACAATGGTGAGAAGAGTTATAGGCAGAAGGAGAAAAATAGAGCTTTAGATACCAACATTGACTGAATCTGTAAAAAACTAGACCTACCACTGTCCTCATAAATTGCTTCCCAAAGTTTGTGCTTTATAGAAGGGCTGGATGGTGCTGAAGCTTTTCCAAATGAAATACCAGCAATATCTTTGTCTCAGATTTTTCTTTAACCCAGCTACAGGCATAAACTTTGATGTATCCAAATTGGTGTAAATGTGGTTGCTTTCCTTCTTGTCCTCCCACCTTTGTCAATGCTTCCTTATGCAGTAAGCTTACAGTATATTTTAAAACATAGCAGTAATTCATCTAAAGTTTGCATGTCAAGAGAGAAACTTCTGAGACATTTTCTGTGACAAAGCATGTATTGTTAGATAACAGGTAATGAATACAACAATTAATAAAAATATCAAAATCTTAGAATCCATAGATTTGCTGTGTGGTGTGCAAGAGGCTTATATTGCTTTAAACAGTTGTCTGCATTTTTCATTGCCTCTGCAAGGTACCTGGTCACTCCTACACTGCCAGAATAAGAAGGATTTTTGATCTTGTAGAAGTTTTGTGCAGAGAGGCAAGGGGAGGAGAAATCCCTCAATGTCAGCGTATGTTTTAAGTTATTGTAGACCCTTACAGCTTTTGCTCAAGCCAGTGGTACTGAAGTGAGGTAACAACCTCAGCTTTGTCCCCCAGGCTGGTATTCTTGCTTATGGTCTGACACATGCCTAATCCAATAGTTTTATTCTTCCTGCTGGGAAGTTTAGTCTTGGCACAGAATCTGCCCTAACATATCTGTTCTCAATAGTTGTAAAGAAAACCTAAGAATTGTGGTGTTACATAGGTTACTGCTGAGAATAGCTAGTATGCAGAATATTCTCTTGGAAATAAAGCAAAACTGCTAATGTGTCCTTGAAGATGTTGCCTTAGGTTTAGGGAGCAAGAGAGATACGCTTTATGCCTCCCCAGAGGAGTAATGAAAATGCTCCACACAGGATTGGAAAGAATTGGAAATTTAAATGGAAGTACTATTCCCAATTGTATACCACAATAGAAAAACATACACAGTACACAAATTCATATTCAACCTCAGCCCAGCTCCCTTATCTGAGCCTACCACAGAACCTCATTAGGCCAAAAATTTCCAAAGCCTCCCTCCAAACCAGGCCAAAATCCAGGCCTCAAATGCCTGCCATACCTCCCTGCCTTCTCCCCCACCAGGCCAAATGGCACAGCCAAATATTAGCCTTCCCAAGGCCAAGCCAGGCAGCAAGCCTCCCTCAAAAACCAGATATAACTGTCTGCACCCACCTGGGAAAAGAGAGAGGGATAAAAAGGGCTGAACAGCTTGTGCTGTTCCTTTATAAAGGAAAGATGCAGGCGTTACAGGATGGGAATAACATAGATGACACTTTGCAACGTCCATCTCTGGACCTTTCTAGCCCCCGGTCTCTACGGTTAAGACATCCCAGTTTCTTAAACCCACAACAGATGTTCAGATTGTCTCCTTTGCTAAGAATGGAAGATCTCAGAAGCGTTTACCTGTCACAGAGGTTAAAGCTGACAACGGTCATTTTCTTCAGATGGAGAAGAGAGGTACAGAGTTCAAGTGACTTGCTAGAAATTGCACAGGAAGTCTGTACCAGGGTATGGAACTGAGCCCGCATCTTGTACATGGCTGTCAGCTCTCCTCTCACTTGATGCAATCACGCAACACTTAGAGGATGGCCAAGGGATCAGGCCCAGCCAGCATGGGTTTAGGAAGGGCAGGTCCTGCCTGACCAACCTGATCTCCTTCTATGATCAGGTGACCCGCCTGGTGGATGTGGGGAGGCCTGTGGATGTAGTCTACCTGGACCTCAGCAAGGCCTTTGACACCGTTCCCCATAGCAAACTCCTGGCCAAGCTGTCAGCCCATGGCTTGGATGGGAGCACACTGAGATGGGTTAGGAACTGGCTGGAGGGCCGAGCCCAGAGAGTGGTAGTGAATGGTGCCACATCCAGCTGGCAGCCAGTCACCAGTGGTGTGCCCCAGGGATCAGTACTGGGCCCCTTGCTCTTTAACATCTTTATTGATGATCTGGACGAGGGCATTGAGTCCATCATCAGTAAATTTGCTGATGACACCAAGCTGGGCGCAGGAGTTGATCTGCTGGAGGGTAGAGAGGCTCTGCAGAGGGACCTCGACAGGCTGGGCAGATGGGCAGAGTCCAACGGCATGAGATTTAACACATCCAAGTGCCGGGTTCTGCACATTGGCCACAGCAACCCCATGCAGAGCTACAGGCTGGGGTCAGAGTGGCTGGAGAGCAGTCAGGCTGAGAGGGACCTGGGGGTGCTGGTCGACGGTAGACTGAACATGAGCCTGCAGTGTGCCCAGGCAGCTAAGAGGGCCAATGGCATCCTGGCCTGCATCAGGAACAGTGTGGCCAGCAGGAGCAGGGAGGTCATTCTGCCCCTGTACACTGCACTGGTTAGGCCGCACCTCGAGTACTGTGTCCAGTTCTGGGCCCCTCAGTTTAGGAAGGATGTTGACTTGCTGGAACAAGTCCAGAGAAGAGCAACAAAGTTGGTGAGGGGTTTGGAACATAAGCCCTATGAGGAGAGGCTGAGGGAGCTGGGGTTGCTTAGCCTGGAGAAGAGGAGACTGAGGGGTGACCTTATTACTCTCTACAACTACCTGAAGGGAGGTTGTAGACAGACGGATGTTGGTCTCTTCTCCCAGGTAAGCAGTACCAGAACAAGAGGACACAGTCTCAGGCTGCGCCAGGGGAGATACAGGCTGGATGTTAGAAAAAAGTTCTATACAGAAAGAGTGATTGCACATTGGAATGGGCTGCCTGGGGAGGTGGTGGAGTCACCATCACTGGAGGTTTTTAGGAGAAGACTTGACGGGGTGCTTGGTGCTGTGGGTTAGTTGCTTGGGCGGAGTTGGATTGGTTGATGGGTTGGACGCGATGATCTTGAAGGTCTCTTCCAACCTGGTTTATTCTATGTATTCTATGTATGTATTCTATGTTTAATGTTTTCTGCAGTGTTTCAGAGGATGAAGTTCAGTAAGTGCTTATGTCTGCAAAAGAGTTGCTTTAAAGAATTGTCTTTTTAAAGGCTTGCAAATCTTAATTTTAGTATCTTCCATGTGTTCCGTGGCTCCACTTGGTAGGTGCTGCAAACCTTGACGTACCCGGTTGTGCTCATGTTATTGGAATGAACTTTAGTATGACATACAGCTGAAAAAATACTGAAGGTCAGAAAGCTATACAGTCATTAAAATGTTTTTCATTTACAGACACAAATTTGAAGTACTTAAATATGAGGCCTAACTTTCAAGATGTTCAACCATTCCTACAGCCAGTAGCAACAGCTTTTAAAATAAATCAGGTGTTCATCTTCAGTGTCTGAAAACTTTGAGCAATAACTTCATAGGTAAGCAGTCATACTCTGCCTCATAATCTGTTCATAGTTTTCTTGACAACTAAGCTTCTTTTAATGCAAACTAAGTATAGAGTCAGGAACTAAGTAAAATTGGTCGACTTTTAAGAATCTCTGTTTTGTAGGACATTCTGATTTTCCTGTTGCACTTAGCAGAAAGAGAATTAGTTATGATGGAAAAAGTTGGATTAAACACTTGCTTTGCATTTTATGTAGCATTGAAACTTGTGGTTATCAATATTAAACTATACCAAGGAATGGAAAATTCTTTGCAGATTCCAGTGTTTTTTGTTGCTAAATGTGACAAGCACCTCAGGATTCCAACAAGGTGATGGTGGTGGTTGATTTTATGAGAATTTTGATTGGCATAAAGAGGTAACCCAAGTATTAAAATATTTTTTGGGGTATGCTTACAGCAAACCTGCTGTTAGGCAGATAGATATGTAACTTAGAGGCTTGATAATAGACTTCAGTGTTAGATACAAATTTTAATGATAGATACTAGGAATTGGTGTCCTGCATAGGAACCCCTCTGAACCTTCTGGGACCCTAAAAGGAGCAGGGGTAACTGCTGTGCTTTCTCCCCCTCCCTTTTTGTCTAATTAGAAGATAAGAGAAAGAGATGTTAGAGAGTTCTGTTAGCTCAAAAAGCGTCATTAGTGCTCTTATCTCAAGGTCAGTAGCAATAAGATCCTTTCCCAGCAGAGCAGAAAGCAGCCAGTGACGGAGAGGAATGAGGTGGGATGTCAGATATTGCTAAGGGTCCATCTCACATCTGACCAATGAAATTCGCTTAGAATAATCTTTTGTTTTCCTTTTTACACCCAACTGTGAATTGTTTATACTTCTTCACTCTTCTGCTCGAAAATCTGCAGCTAACTTTTAAAGGCATAGCCTGAAACTGTCACACCTGCTTGAAGTGAGAGCTAATCTCTTGATTGTGAAGGCTTTAAGGTATCTTAAATGCCAGTAGATGAGAACTCCAGTTAGTCATGTTGTTGGCTTTCTGTTATCATCCCCAGCACTTGAAGTCCTGTTTGGATGTCACTTCCTAGGCCAGAGCCTTACTGTGAGGGGAACTGATAATGTCATTAAACATAGTTTAAAGATTCGTGGAGTTCTGCAAACCTTCAGAGCAAAGATCTTCCAAACATCTTGATGATCAGGGTTTTTTCTTTAGGACTTCCCTTCAGCGAATAGCAAACTCTTATCCCATAGTAGTGCTGGTGGGCCATTGAATTTTCAGATATTCTTGCTATTGTACCATTTAGTTGGGTGACTTAGCTGAAGCAGTGAATTACCAAAGCAAGCTGAACACAGGGAAGGAGTTTATCATTATTCTTGGCACCCCATGAGATCATAAATGTGGAAAATCCTCTATGGATACAATTTTTTCCTGAAGTGATTGGCAATGCCTTGGAGAGTTCTTTGGTGTTTTCCATAGAGAAATTGTGTACATCATTCTGTTGCTTCTGTTACAGCAAAGAAATACAGGTGTATTATATGGCCTTTGTGTATATGTATGGGATAGTACCATACACAGTTCTTGTTCCTTGGATTATCGAAGCTGTAAGATGCCTGGAAATAATGTGTCAAATGCTTGGGTTGAAAACTATTTATAGTAGCATCATGGAAGTTAGTATGTGTGTGTGTTTGTGTATGTATGTATAATGCTCCTTACATTGGGTGTTGGGGGTTTTTGTTGTTGTTGGGCTTTCACTTGAAAGAGAACTATTTAATTTCTTACAGGCACAGTACCAAGGGTAAGCCTGCCAAACAATTTCAGCAAAACTGATACTGGTTGAGACTTTGCCTAAACCTTGAAACTAAACTGCAAATTGTGAGCTTACTATAAGAACCACAGAACTGAGCTGGTTTTCAAGTATTTTATTTAAATTGAGGTGATTATTTCCAGAAGGTTTCATGTGTAAGAACAAAGATAGCTTCTGAAACCTCCTCAAAAGAGATATGTTGTGGTGGTTGTTTATTATTCTAATATTAGTCTTCATGTTGGTTTACAATTACTATTTAATTTGCTGCCCTATGAGTAAGTTCAATTATCCTGACTTTATATACCTCAGTCTATCCATTTGAAGAGTTTTGTTTCCCAAAGGCTGTATAAGGAGTTCATGTCAAAGCTCAGAACAAAATATTAGATCCCCAGTCCTGCAATTAGGCCATACACTGTTCTTTATAGCAAACTAATTCATGACTCATCCACCTAATTGCAATGGGACTTCCAATAAGCTCTTTAACACCTACTTATTTATAAAAAATATTTTAAGAGTCTTTTTTTTAGTTGAGTTGTGGTTTAAGTAGTTAAATCCTTACATGATATAGCTCGCAAAACTGAATATTAAATGCAATTAATTGTTAAGCTGGAATGACTTGTTTGCTTCAGAATGGTGGGGGGGGGGTACAGGGGTTCTGTAGTAATTTTCATTAGAGAACAAGGTGCTCAAACTTTGCAGAAACCTACTTACTTTTAGATATACATATCTATCTCCTGATACATTCTATACATGTATACAAGCATAGGCACATCTTCATTGCTGTGTATTTGCTGGACACCATGGAAGAAGGTATAGCTCTGTAAACAGAGCCCCTGATGTTGATTTAACTCCTAATGTTAAAATTTTTAAGACTACCAAAATAGAAAGATTTTTTTTTTTTAATGTCTAAAATGAAGAATAATTATTTTTACTGACTTTCTGATACTATTTGTATCATTGTCCATAATATATTTATCCCTTAGGTTGTTTCGCTGTGTGAAATGCTATCAAAAGTGGTAGTTTCAGACTCAATGCAGCCCTTGGCAGCCTGATCTAGTTGGAAGTGTCCTTGCTCACTGCAGGGGGGTTGGACAAGATTACCTTCAAGGGTCCCTTCCAACCCAATGCAATCTCTGAATCCATAAATATATTCTTAAGAAAAAGACACCCTGCATGTAGAAGAAGGTGATAACATTGGTTGAGTACCGGAGACACCTTTTGATGATTAGGCATAGTTATCATAGTTACATTCCAGTGGTCCCAGTATCTAACATGTAAAGCCAGAAATCATACATCTTTCCATAAACTTCAATGGAACTTAAGCTAGTTACAGGAAGTAGTCTTTAAGTATATACTTTTTTTTTTCCTTACAGTTTGTTTTTATTACACAGGAAGTTTTGGCACTTTAGTTGAACATATTTGGCTCTGATGGGAAGCTCAGGAAAAAATTCTAGAAAAGATGCAACTCTTCCAGACTGTGAAATGGGAAAGTAGGAACCTGTTTAAATTTTCTAATGTCGTCTTCTGTGCTGGTTCAGCTCACTTTTCCCTTGCACTCCGAGATAAGGGGTACTGAGCCATCTCTGGTACAGTTTAAGGGAACTGGATCTTTTTATTTGCCTTGGTGTACATATTTTTTTACCACTGTTCATTTTAAATGTGTTCTCACTGCATATCATCTTTATTTCTATCTTTATCCCATGTCAGCTCTAACCAGAAATCTGAAAAGTACCTTGTGAAAGAGATTCAGATAGGATGTCTGAGGTAGGAAGAGAGGTAAAATTTTCTGGCCATTATTTACATGCTATTCACACTGAGGTTTTCTAAGTGATTTAAGGTGTTATTCAAAATACACCTATTAATCTGAGCAGAAATGTGGATGGTGTACGCGGTGTGTGAGGGTAAAATTTAGAAGCTATTTATTGCTGCGTGACATGGAAAGGCTGTGTGGTCAGTGGTGCATAGCTGGGCCACATAAAACATTTACAGTCAGTATTTATTGATTCCACATGGCTATGGTGTTCATGCTCAGGAAAACTGAGGGATTACTGTGGCCTGCTGGGCCCAAAGGCTTGTTTAAGATGGATAACAGGGTGAGATTTAGCACTGAATAGTTATCTAGGACTGGGAAATACATGCCAGTTGTCTTTAATGGAGCAATGACTGTATCGCATCAGTACAGCATCCTAGACAGGATGGTATTTAACTCTGCACTAGTGTCTTTCACAGGGCCATAAATGAGGGCAGTTGTGTTATCTTTTCAGGTGTCACCACTGCTTGGTATCTCTCATATTGGAGCTTAGGACAGATTGTTCAAATAGGGTGAAGTCCGTTGTTCTCTAAACATGTTCTGCAAACACGTGTAATTGGTCTTGTGAAAATTTGGTCCTGAAGGGGTCTTGATAAAGCCAAACCTTCCTGTGCTACATTTGAGTGTATTTCTTACAGGCTCTGCTATGATGTTTGCCCTAGAATACGCACTGCACTGATACAGAAGAAGCTGGCAGCAGTTCTCATTTTCATGTGGCCCTCATGCTTTTCATTAGGAATGATCCATGCTGCTCAAAGATTTTCAATGGTACTGAGAAAAATGTATCTTTCTGCTGCAGGAAGAATGAGCAGAACTGTACCACTTCTCCAGCACTAACGGGACAGGCAGGGGGAGATGGGCTGCACTGAAAGGCAAGACCTCAACCCAGCTCCTGTAGTGGGCTGAGCTGTGCTTTCATACATCCTGTGATGGCAGCAACAGTCTGGCTTCCAGGACTCTAGCATGGGTGGTGAGGTTTTGGGCTCTCTTGCTATTCTGAAAGAATTTGTGAGTAGGTAAGATTCTGCTTGAAGCTTTTGGAGGGATTTGTGAATTAATGTATTTGATTTTTATGGTTGCATGGAAGGATTCTGCATTGCTGCTTGGGCATTGCAAGGCCGTTTCCCATCGTCAAGAAGTTATCTTCCTCTTGAGTCAGTGCAATTCAACAGGGCAAAGAGTCTGTGAGGAAGAGGTTATGTTATTCCCTTCAAATTTCATTAGAATTATCTGAGACATTGTCCTTTCCCATTGTGGGCCTGTACTGCCCCACACCATCTCAGCAATGGGTGTGCCAGTATCTGGCCAGTCCAAAGCTCTGCAAATTGAACTGGAGCCTCCAGGAGCAGGCAGAAGTCATCTGTGGCAAGATCAGCAGCTATAGCAAGGACAGTGTTGAGCTAGGGATCTTGCCCATACTCATAAAAAATAAATTTGTCCAGGGTACTAATTAGGGCAGGAAATTCTGACAGTGTTGGGAGGTAATGGCTGAAGGGCCATCTTGAACTTCAGAGTTTGTAGAACTTGATTTAGACAAGAGCTGGAATTTCCGTGGTGTGTAACCAGAACTTGAAAGCTGGGAAGTGCAGTATGGGGACCCTTAGAGACTCTGAATGAAGACAATGAGTGGCTGGAACCATTATGTTTATGTAAAGACTTTGTAGTTCACACGTGGTACTGTCCAACACACAGTCATTCCATCATCATCTTGATACTTGGAAAATACAATACACAGATGTCTGGTCTCTCTCGTCCCATGCTCAGCTTGCATCTGGCAGGACTAATAATGAACCAGGACTAAAAATGGCTCCAGACCATAATGGAGCCAGTCTTCTGCTCAGTTTTTCCCATTATTTGACATATTCCAACCTCCATTATTCTGGGTAGTGGATACTGACTTTTATATGTATTTGTATATTAGTTTATCTCTCTATATATATTATAGGCAGGCATAATGATAAATATTTTTATATATAATTGTGTAAATATAAAAGATATGTTACACAGAATATGTATATATATAAAGTATTTTCTCTGTAGAGCTGAGTACTCAAAGTTTAGGTAATACAAGGATGTATTTTGCAAGAGTGACTTTTATTATTGTCCTGTGAGGAGGCATTTGACATAATGAGAGTTTTGCAGAAACATTTTCTTAAACAATTTAATGTTGTAAAGTGGTTATTGGGTGAATCTAGATTATAAAATTAGTAAGGCCATTGGCTGTAGAATTCCCATCTCATTTTAGGTGGTGAAATAGGTATTGAATATGGTAAATGCAAGAGGCAAAGCAGGAAAAAGCAATATAGGACAGTGCTTCTATCTGTTCCACATGATAGTTCCTCGATGTTTCTGTGCAAATAAATTAAATTAGACTTTTCATATCTGTCCTGTCAGCTCATCAGTTCCTTGTTCTGCGGTACAAAACTTCACTATGTCCTCTGCTCCACTTCCCAGGTGGCTGAGTACTTACCCTAGACCCATCCTCGGATATTTAGTTGCTGAGGTTTTTGAGGGTTCCTAAACCTTTTTAAGCACTCTAACATTCCAGATGAACTAGCTATAAATCTGCAGCAAGTGTGGGTTTTTCTTTCCCTGATGCTTCTCAGTACATTGGAGTGATCGTGCAGAACGAGGAGAAAGACGATCTTGCATTTTAATTCCGGCTTCTCTACTTCTTCACTGCTGTTTTGAATTTGACCAGTTTTCCCACTGGTAAAATTGAGAAGGTACAGAATACCTGAAGGAGCTGACAAGGGAAAGTTTGGGGACCTCAGATATCAAGAAGTACATTGAGGGCATATCTGATTCCCCTGTCATTGAAGGATTCTTAGTGCTGTACAATAAATACAACAGGACCCATGCATCTGAACAATAAATATAAAAAGAAATATTGAATTGATCTCTTATCTGTTGAATGCCATCCATATTATATAATTAAAGACTGCTGTCATGTGTTTAAATGCAGGAGGACAGATTTCAAGATGCTTGTGTGTATTTTGGAACTTAATTGATGGCAGCTTAGCTTTGCAGGAGTTCCAAATGTATCATTGTGCTAAATACTGTGTATCCACAGTAAGAAATGGATTGTGTCTCTTCAGATGGTAAAAGAGGATAGAATAAATAGTGAGGGGAATCCTCTACATTTTTTACCACAGCCCTAAACTGTGGATTAAATTATATTCCCATAGTTAGCAAAGAGATACAACAGAATATAAGATGCAGCTGAAATTCTGTGGCACAGTTTTTGATACTACTATGGTACTATAAGAGTTGCTGAGGTGGTTTGAGAAGTTACTGCCCTTGTATCCTCTCTGACTCTGGAATCCCACCAGCCCTACAGCAGAGGCAACAGGAACACATAGATTCTCTGTTCCAGTTGCAGGATCTTGACCACTGAGTTTATTCATGCCTGGTAGGTTAGTCCAAGCTGCAGGATGTTTTCCTCAACCAGATGAGAAACATGCACCAGTTTTGCTCGGCTGCCCTGCCTGGGAGGCAGGGAGGGCAAGTGGGAGGGATGGAGAACGAGTAATAGGTGGCTTAAGGACAGTGACATCTTCAACTGATGCAAGTGTCAACTAGGACTGTTGTCTGTCCACAGCTCAGTCTTACTCAAGTGATTTGACTCCAAGCAGTACTAATAAGCTACTATGAAGTAGAAAATCAAGTTTAAGTCAAGAGGGAACCCTCTTGTTTCTCTTAGATCTTTATTTAGTTTAAGTGCTAAAAACCGCGATCAGCTTTTGTCTCAGTCCTTGTTGCTTTCTTTCATGAGAAAACTCATGTAAGAGTATTTTGGAGATAAGCCCAGTGTTTTCTCCTCTGCTGCTGCAAATACGTAAATTTTAAACCTGACTGACTGAACATTTACTTAGTTCCATGTCTGAAGGTTTATGCGTGTGAAGATGATAAAAAAAAAAAGGTCATTTTAATTGTTAACAGCATTTGGCAAGGATCCCCTCACAAGGAGGTGCAAAGTAATGCATTCCTTTGCAGCTTATATGATCTATTGTGCTGTCCAAGTTGATTATGAAGCAGAACTGTAATAGCATTGCCAGGAACTATTTTTTTTTTCCCTCAGTTTGTTTAATTGGCATAATGATGTGAATGTTGGAAGGGAGTGTTATATGTTCTGTATTAGCTAATACATGCTTTTATATAACAATATTTTAATGTGTATACAATACTTGAAGTAGGCTATGTTTCCTGAAATTTCCAACG